>NC_134931.1:20224431-20527055 GCF_051020765.1 Lasioglossum baleicum
GACGTCGATCGTTGCCCCGCGACACTCGAAAGCGAGCACCGCCGCGGCGAGTGGATCGCCCCGGTCGAAGAGTTATTCAGTAATTAGCGGAATGGCATGGCCTCCGAGCACCGGAACGAGAGAAACGCGGCTCCGCGTCCAGTGTCCGATCCGAGAAACGAGGCGGATACTCGAGCAACGCAAGCAAGCCCCATACACGCGATACGTATACGTAGCGCGCGGTCCCGGTGATGCATGCGACGCAACCGCGGCGGGGAAAGGATCGCCGGATCGGCGGAATTGAAATGCTCCTATGCAACTAATAGCGCCAGCGCGGTTCTTTTCCAATCGGCGTGGCGAGGCGGCCGCGCGACGCTACCCGCTGAGTTACCGGCCCCGGTCGCCGCGATTCACGACCATTGAATACCCACCGCGACGAGATACGAGACAAGGCGACCAAGGATTTCTTGCGCGATTACCCGCCGCTCCGAGCCGATCCCGCCGGCGATTACGTGTTCTATGTGTCGCGGGATACGTCGCTTACCGAACAAGACGAGAGAAATACTGCGGAACCGGCACCGTAAAAGTGCATATCGAGCATCGTGCAATTAACGCTGCGATATCGAATGCCCGACCCTGCGGCCAGCTACAAAAATCATGAAATTACGAAACCGGTGCAATTTTTATCAATCATATCGACTCGATAATTTCCTACGAGAAATATCTAATCGACTCGATCTCGGCTAGGTCTCGAGCACCGAAGTTTGCGGTGTGCTACAAAAATTGCGGAAATGAGTTCATCGAGATCATCGTCATTTTTTGTCAGATGCGAGAACGGGTAGATTGATTCGATAATTTCCTAGGAGCAAGTTCTAATCGTTTCTATCTGGGATAGGTCTGGGCATCGAGCGCCAGAGCCTGTAATCTGCTACGAAAATTTGAGAAGTTCGTTCATCGAGATCGTCGCAGGTTTGATGAAAACTTGCATCTGGTGAGATGCAAGAATGAATAAATTGTTTGAATAGTTTCTTACTGGAAATCTCGAATCAGTCACAAAATGCATCAAAAACATCTAATTCACAGACAACACATAGTAATCGACATTAGATAACACACACATATTAACAAAACTAATAAAATTTCCTAGCAGGCAGCAGAAATTTCGCCTCTATCAAGATACCCATCATAAAATCAAGATTTTCATCGAATAATCTATGCAAGGAAGAATTTGCATGAAGATCAAGAATCTACTCATGAACGACCATGTCTACGTGGTGCAGGTAGAATGCAATTAAGGAAGATTTACATACAACTTTCGAGTTTGTACCGCAATCCGCTCAGGAATTCTCGCGAACCAGCAGCAATAAAGACTGTCTTTCAAACGTAAACATTTATTTTAAAACATGAATTCGAGGATCACTCGAAAGAAGAGAAACGCAAGCTATCTTAATTAAATAATGAATGCGGATTTCATGCCTGCTAAAATATTTTCATCTCCTTTTGAAACGCACCAATAAATTACTTCCCATTCCAGTGTCCATTTCTGTCCAAGATTTGCAGCTTGGTTACAGCATTCGTGGGAATAATGGATATTTGTCAGGCAGATAACGGGCAAGGTTAACGCACCTGTAGCGCGGAACGCTGGAAAGAATTCGATCGACGGCAATTCGTGCAATCCGACGTGTAGATGCACCGGTCCATTTACTTCCACCATTTCCGCGATCTACAGCTCTATGTACACACATAGAGACACGGGCACAGAGGCGCAGGTATACATACATGCAAAGACGAACGGGGCAACAGGTGGGTTCACGCTGAATCCGCTTTGACCCATTTCAACGAGTTTCCTTTCCACGTCCCGACGGAGGAAATTTTCTACACGTTTCCCGCGTAAACTTTCCGAAGGTGCCCACCGGCCCGTGAAAATTCCGTAAGTTCTTTTTCTCTCCCGAATTCGGCGTCGGCGACACGAACATGGAGTAGCTCCGCGATTTACGCTGATCCTCTTGAATTTTTAGTTCCACGTTCCCATCCTTGCTGTCCTCTTGAAATAAATGAACAACACAGAAACCTTTGAATATGTCTAGTACATGTCAACCATTCAGAAAATTTCTCTATCCACTAACCCAGACCAACGATATAGCAATCTCTGAATATCTAGTACATGTCAACCATTCGTCAAATTTCTCTATCGACCAGTTCCAAATAAATAAAACAGTTTAGGCACCGAGACCTCTCACTTTTCTCGCTCCCTAACACAGACCAACGATACAGAAATCTTTCAATATATCCAGCACACGTCAGCCATTCCTAACATTTCTCTATCGACTAGTTCTAAATGAATAAAACAGTTTAGGCACCGAGACCTTTTGCTTTTTTGTCGAGTACGTCAAAGACTATATGTTGCCCGGTATATCAACGCGAACACCGGTTCGCCGATCCATTAATCAGAATTACGAGAATAAAAGGCACGGAATCGCGGATCACGGTTCGTTTCTCGACTGACGATCAATTACTAGACACACGCGTACAGAGACCGGTTCGCGTGAATGGGCGAGCCGAGCCCAGCATACGTTCTTGATTTTCCACGATCATCGTTCTTAATAGTTGTTAAAACCTCATTGTCTTAACGGTCCGCGAATTACCAAGTCAAGCGGACGCTTCGGGCAGAATCGGTTAATTATATCCCTGGGGAAATTGAACCGCGCGCGTAGGAGGAACGGGACGAGAGGATCCTCGATCCAGCCAGGAAACCCATGGAAAATCCTCGGAGCGGTGATCGCTCAATTCCAACACGATTTCACGGTTTTTCTCACGCGCGGCGAATCACGCCCCGAGACCGCAGAACGTTTCATGGCCGTGGTTTTTGCAACGGCGAGCCGCGCGGCCCCAGCCGGGCCCCGTTAAATAAACCTTCCCGCGCCCCCGAGGTATCCCGGAGATCGTTTGTCCGCCGCGTATGATCTTCATTACGTGAAATTAGCGCTGTGCAAATACGGCCGCACCCACGCGTTTCGGCTCGTGTCCGGCCTGCATGTCAGCTCGACCAGTCTTCTTACGTTTTTTTACGCCGCCGCGAAATTAACACCTGTAACGGGGATCCTTCCTCGATTTTTTACCGACGGCTTCGCCGCGCTCGGTCACGTGGAAATTATTCCAACTTTTATGCAGTTCGAACACCCTCGGTTCCAGATACTCCCACCTC
This sequence comes from Lasioglossum baleicum, assembly GCF_051020765.1. Lineage (NCBI taxonomy): Eukaryota > Metazoa > Arthropoda > Insecta > Hymenoptera > Halictidae > Lasioglossum > Lasioglossum baleicum. The sequence goes on from NC_134931.1 coordinate 20,227,616, forward strand.
TCGCGAATAAAATCAACGTGGCTAGTCAGAAGACTGCGGATTGTATGCGCATTCGCGACAAAATTTAACCCTTTGCAGTCGCAGCTATTTTAACAATTTACCTACCGGAAGTCTATTAACAGGATTTTCAATAATTTTGCTGTATCAAAAAAAAAGCATAGAAATTTTCTTTTACATTGCAATCTTAAATGAAACTATTAGATGACGTTATTGAGGGTGTCTTGTTGGTTCATAATGAAAATTGCTGTTACTATTGATGATTCCATTAAAAAGTGTTGAGCCATGAAAAAAATGTTTTACTGATGAAACCCTGAACTATTATGAATCGGACGTTTCATGTGCAACAACCTAATGGATATGAATTTGATATACCTCATACAATACGTAAATGTTTAGTAATTGGTTAGGTACCAACATATTTAACAATTTAAACAATATTTTGAATATTGAGTGTCACCACTCGAGTGTCAAGTTACAACACCTGCCAAATTGGATTATGAAAAAATCCGCAATCTAATAAGAACGTTAATGCAATTGCAAATCCTGTCCACATTTAAAAGTGCATGGAACTATAAACTTATAAAACCATCATGCAATTGAACGTCGAGAACAATTTAACTTGCAAAATTGCTTAGTGAATAACATTTGATCGAACCTATGGCGCCGAGATCATTAAATTGTTTATTTGCACCATCTACGATCGACATAAAGGAATATTCATACAATTGATAGAGTGTTTTCCAAATTACCAGACCGCTTCTTGACGGCGTTCCCCCTCTATCTCCAGTTTACTCGAACGACGCGCCGCAGGACTTTCTTCCTGGTTTGAAGGTCCTGTTTCCGCTGTCGAATCTGTTCGGCCGGTTCTCACGGCGAAAAGTGTTTGGAGTGAACGCGGCCGCGAACGATCCTGAAAGTAAACCGCTCGAGGTCGTTGTACAAGGCACGATATTAACGGAGCGCTAAATAACTCGGGCTAACTGGACTCCGAAGCAGCTGGTCCGGCAGGCCGTAGCCGCGAAGCGTGGGAAGTTATGCAAAAAGAGCGATGGCCAGCGGAGGAGACATCGCGAGGCGATATCACGGCTGTTTAACGCGACGGTATCACGGTTCAGCGTTTCTCGGTCGGTCTCGAACGACTCGGCAGAGCATCTCTGAACAAGGAAGAGGATCCTAGAAGCCTGGGTCCGCCCTGGCGATATTTCACGCCCGTAATTGTCAGCGTTCGAAACCAGTACGGGAAGACCTACCGGTTGTTATCAGTCGGATGTCACGCGTGAATTATTTTTACTCTCGTTTCCCCTCCTCGTTCGTCTCCCAGAGGCGGTCTCCTCGGCATTCAACCAACGAGGCGGTGTAATCGCGCGACAAACGGTGTCCTCGACGAACGCGCGGAACAGGTCTCGGAATGGGATCGCTCGGGAAAATTACTAAACGGACCGGCCGGGTCGAAGTTCGCGGACGCTTAAACCAGTACCACGGTTCGACGAATTAATGGCCGAGCGAAACCGTTGTTGCTGCGAACCGCGAACGAGTCCGCGTCACCGATAAATCACAGGTCGTATCACTTTGAGAAAAAGTGTTGCTAAAATATTATTTGAAAACCCTGCGGGCCGCAGTTCATAAACCCTCGGAGAGACAAGGACCGAGAGGAGATACTGCCCTTTTTACGGGGTTTTAATTTCGCTCAAACTAATTGCTCGGGACTGCATATTTTATGCGGATTTACTTTACGAGCCACGGCGAATTCGAGAATGTGTTCAAAGGTCGCGGTTCTTCCGCCATTTCGGTGTACATGCCTCGCTTCTGTCTTCTCTTCTCCGAGACGCGACAGACTATGCTGGGTCGCACTCGGTTGTTGTAAACATTTTATTCGGCGAAGTACGTCTTCTGTAAATTGAATCTGTCGAGCTACTTTAGTCACCATTGTTACAGCTTGCAGGTGGATACTTGCTTCTGTCTTCCCTCTGCAGGAATGCAACGGATTACGGCCAATCCTATTAAGTTACTCCAAAAATTCTGTTCCGTGAGAACGTCTTCTGTAAATTTAATCTTTCAAGCTACTTTGCTCCCCATTGTTGCAGTTTGTAGGTGGATAGACTGGATGTTACTATACATAGATGCACCTCGGAGATGCACCTTTTTTCTCCTTCGCAGTTTCCACTGGGTTGTGTCTTTTGTAAAGATCTTCCGACGCGTTTTTATCATAAATGCATAAGATCAGTCTATTAATGATATTTCTTACAAGTTAGTGTATTTTAAACGAAATCTGTGCGGTGAATGATGAGAGAAAGATCGATGTGCTTCTGTAAACAAGAGAAAAATAATTATTTTCGCTGATAAATGGCTGCAGAAGGTACATGATCCAATGTGGTTGCAGCAGGATTAATTTACGCGGATCGCAATAACGTAGTCGATAGCGTGAATCGCATTTCAAAGTTTTAGCGAGCAACGAAGGATCTCTGTTACTTGTAATGCCGATACTTTACATTTCGCGGTTATCGTCGACCCAACTGCGGCATCCAAAGAAAACCCGGCAATTAATTTTCTCGGATGCCACAGCTAAGTCTTCGGGGGAAGCCCTAGGTCCTCCGTCGGGTTAATTGCTTTCGTTTTGCGCGTGGAAACGGTTCGGTACTTGGATTTCCAAGGTACAAGTACAGTTAAACCGCCGGGTTTTGTGGTCCGCGCAACGCGAAGCTGAAGCTTTGAGGACGATTGTTAATTAACATCGAGCTATCGACGAGTTAACAATGCTCGTTACGTCACGTGCCATCGCGACGGCGCGGCGCCGTTTCGCACAGGGAATCTTAAGATATCCGCGATCCGTTCTGCGCGTTGATCCGCTCCGACTGATGTTTTCAGGCTCGAATGTACGCGCACTGCGACAAGAGTAAACACGTCGAGCGAGCGAGCGGAATCGGGTCCGAAAGCGGAAGTGACTGCATCACGACGCCGCGCCACGCCGGTTGGCCCGAATTAATTAACGCTGAGCTCCGGAGGAAACCGAAGTAATTAATGCGTCCGAATTCGATGGAGAGTTTAAATTCGGTCCGGGCGAAATTGATCGGGAGTAACGCCTTAAGTACGGGATGGCTTCGTTTGCCTCGGCTTTGAGTTTGCCTCGACATTTAAATGCCGCCGGTTGGTGAAATTAAGCTCGCCTGAAAGGTTCTTAATTAAGTGGACAGCTTCCACTGTTATTTCGCCGCGTTACACGTGTACATCGATTGATTTCGACATGGAACGATGCGTGCGATACCTACCCGGACAAAAACTAGTCGATCGTAGTTAATTATGTTTAAACGAGTGTACCATCGAAACGAATTATAGTGATAAACCTAACTCGCGCGGAATCGATAACAAGAAATAAAACGATCAGCTCGCAAGCAGGTGTTTCCAGCTGTATTCCCGAAAGCAACGAGAGATTACCATTACAAAGTAGGAAAATGACAGACCAAGGTAATTACCGTATACTTAACGAGCGGGCTGGAGGAACCACCGAAAATCGGGCGAGCAACGCGGGGCCTCGCATACCTCACGGACACGGGATAACGATATTCGAGAGCGCAGGACGATAATCATTAGCATGGCGGAGCGTTATCGCGGCATCGGAATCGCGATCGAAATCGAAAATCGTCCGAGGGCGAGCACATTACTCCTCGTTTAGTCAAACAATTTGGAACACCTAATCACGATTACACGGGCGGCGCGGCGGTTCACGTGCACGCTCGAACCTCTAATTCAATAAAAATTTAATGGCAGCAGAGACGATGACTAGGCCGTCGGACGGACTGGACCGGACTCTGTCGGGGCCCAGGTCGATGGAGCCACGGCTGATCCTCGTAGCCGGCGGCTAGCATCATCGTGGTAAGGATCAGAGAGTCCTTATCAGATTTACCGACCCCTCTTTCGGCTAAGCGGGACGATAGGACGAGCCGGAACAGAAAAGGAAGACAAAAACTGCACGCACAAAGCCAGAAAGAGAGAGTCCAGCCCGGGGCACCGCGTCGACGACGACGACGACGACGACTGCTTGAATATTTCAGGATTCGCGGGGGGGTTCAACCGCGTTCACAATGCCGCGGATACACTCAAGCCACCCTCATGCTACCGGAGTATCGTCCAAGATATTAACAAGGCATCGTTATGACCGGTAGCCTAGCCCAGGACACCAGCTAGCCGATCTGCCAGCCGGGGCTGCTGAAAAAGGCATTGAAAAAAAGTTTGAGAGACCGCGTTGTTTAAGGACGGGAAGTCCCCTTTCTCCCCCCAGGAACGTATCAGCCAAGAAGGATCCCGCAGACCTTATCTGTGGACACGAGAGCACGCTTGAACGACGGTTTTCGCTTCTTGCGGCCATGTCGTCCCTTCTCGTCCCCGATGTTGTCCCTTTTCCCAAGTCGAACAGGGAACCACCAAAGAATTTCCTTTTGTCCCGAGGTCTCACGAGCTCCTGGAAAATCGGTCGGTCCATTTTTCGAGAATACTTTCACCGGATCGTAACCGAGAAGGGTCGCTCGCGTGGCGTCCCCCTCACGATTTGGGTTATTATGCTCTCGTCATCGACCCGTCGAACGGCGGGGGAGTCGAATAGACTCCCGTGACTAGGCGGATTACGTACACCGACGTGGAAAGGCGAAATTAATCAGGGAACCGGCACGCCACCGCCATCTTACTTCCTCTCCCTCTCTCTCTCTCTCTCTCTTCGTCTTTCTCTGTTTCCCATCGTCTCTCCCTTCGCTAGACTGACGGGCGAAACGGATCCAGGCTTGGAAACCTTTTGTTTTCGATTAGGAGAGAAGAGTTTTCTTTCAGGCCGGGGCCGGAAAAGAGGGGAGGCCATTCGAGGAGATGTTTTATCCTCTTTGAGCCACTCGAGCAGCCATCGTCGATTGTATTAGGAACGTTTTCGACGATAGCTTTCGCGTGCTGTGTACGGACTTTCCGTTGATTGGAACGTGGTTCCTTCGCGAACACAAATACGGGGGGAGGAGGCGGTTAGGGGTGCCTCCTTATTCTTCGGGGGAATACAAACGTTTGATTTCTTGAGGGAAGAGGAAACGAATATTGTATGTAGCCAGACATATAATGTTCTATTAAAGTAATTGAACGGACGCTGCACGGAGGGGTTCCGGTCGAGATGCTACCATTGAAATTATAAATGACGTCTTTCGGCGACTTCGAAGTTTCTTTTCGTTGGGGAAAAGGGTTGCCCGAATACCTTTTCAACCGGCGAGTCTGCCAAATGAATAATAACCAAATCCTTGGAATTTCCGTGTGCCTTGGCCCCTTTATTTCGTTACCCTTTCACGAGAGTCGAACGAGGTTTTTGAATATGCGGTCAAATTTTGAAACTTTGCAAAATGCTGGTGGATTGAAAAATATTGACAACGTAAAAATGATATTACCCTTATCGTGTTCCGGCACCGCTGATGCCAATCGAAATTCGTTGACGAATAAAGATAAGTGAAACGAATTTTTCGAGTCTGGCGGAACCCTTCATTGACGAATAAAAGTAAGCGAACGACTGAAATAAATCTGTCAGGTTTTACAGGGGTGTGCGGTAAAAGACGTTTTACTTCTACAGATATCCAAGCACTCCGAAATCGCCGAAACACCGCGCAAAGAAATCGTCTCAGCGTTCGTTCAGCGTTCAATAAATCACGAGATAAAGAACGTTTAACGTTTTCATTCGACTCGCCCTTGTTGCAGCGTTGAATCCGTGTTTCAATCGGGACGATACCTCGAAATTGAAGGTCCGCAATGGCGAGAGGAGGTTCGCGAGGAGGAATAACAATTTCGCACTTAAGAGCGGTCCGATCGTGCGCGATACATCGCGGAACGTATTTCACGGGTGTTCTCTTCTGCTCGATACGCGGAATCGGTCCAGAATCGCGCATCTCGTCGCGTTGGCCATTGAACTCGAACAGCCGCGGCCGTATTGGCTGGTAATCTCGCATTGTCTCGGCACTGTCAGTACGGGAGTGACAAATGCGTCCTCGACGGTACGGTCGAAGGATATACCTGGGCTATCTCGGTACCTGCGTCTCTGCATATACGTACGTAACGGCCTGGCCAAGGCTCTGACACACGCCGGATCCTCCCGTAGAACCCAGATTAGGCTCTAAAACCCTTCCTCAGATAACGGGACCGCTAAGCTGTCCATTCGTCTATTGGTTCATCCTTCGTTCCTGTAATGGAACTCGGGAAACCTTGGTCCCCGCTTGTACGCGCGTCTCCTCTCGCGATTGCTTTCAGGCTTCAAGATATGTACCGGGAACTCGGGCAGATTTTAGTCTCGCGGATACTTTTTCCTATCTAAACAGCGATAATAAAAACAGGACGATAAGGAAGAACATCGAAATACCTGGGATTCTTCGGATCGGGCCATGACGATAACTTAGAGGATCCGTTTTTACGGAGAGTTTATATTTCACGACGCTGCTTAATCCATTAGCAGTCAAGGCCGGGGGGTCCTTGGACGAACCTGCGGGTTCGAGACACGCGAGAGACGAGAGGTCTCTCGCCGAGACGAGAAACGTTATACGCGGTGTAGCGGACTTTACGACGCGGACACTATAGCTTCGGCGGATATAGCATATAGACACGGCTATCTCCGCTCCGTAGTTTATCTTTTATTCAGAGTTTCCGCTACCGGTTCACCAGCCAAATATACACAAACTTTGCTGCAACCTTTAAGAAAAACGGATGAACTCTGCGCGCACTAATTGTGTACCTACAACGATATCGACTCGCTTCTATTTCCAGGCGACTTACCGGTGTCGTTTCCAAACAGAGTGACGCTTAATGTAAAATTACTCGGGACAAGTCTAGTACGTTTCTTCGCGAAAGGCAGCTGTCGCGTTACTTTCCCCGACGGGTATATTAATGTCCGGTGTGACGCGGCTGGATTAGCTCAGGAAGCCCTCTCTCTCTCTCTTGCTCACCCCTCCTCGAATGGATTAGCAGAAAATCGTGGCTTCCTTGTTCCGCAAGGTAACAACCGGAAGGGTTGGCCGCGCGCTTTTTCCATCGCGACGACGCGACAGCGACGCGCGAACGGCCGAGTCGGATAGCGACGAGTGAAAGGTACAGATACCCGAACGGATGACAGTTTGACGACTTGAGAAATGTTTGAGTTATCATCCGGATGACAACCATATTTAACCTGCCATAAAATAGCACTCCGCTGTGCTTTTACGACGAAACCATAGCGACCGCCACGCTCGAACGTCAGCGCCGCAACAAATGCAGATAAGTTATTCCTTGCCTTACAGGGCATTCCACTTTTACTCTGGCCCCGAGCTCAACGAGTTGTCTCCGGGGGCTACTGTCTATTATCTAATCGAACGAATTTCCCCTCGCGTCGAATTCTTCCCTCGCCCTGCCCTTTCGTTCCCGTGGGAACGCTCCGAAAGTCTCGGCCCTCGGAACCGAAGAAATTCAAATCGGAGGAGTTGCTCGAGCTTGTATATTCATAAATGTTTAGTAATTTATTAAATACAAACTAATGTAATATTGTAAAGGATATTTTGCAGAGTGTTTATACTTGATGTCAGTGAAGCGTTCTGATTTTCGTCGGCATGACGATCGTTATCCCGAAGCTCGATGGTGTGGGTGTCCTGCAGCGAGAAATAACGGTGTGGCAGCAAGGGGTTGAGAGTAATCGGCGCAATAAATTTCTGCGGGCGAGGCTAAATCTTGTTACCGTGTAAAATGCGTTTAATACCTTCGGAAACCGTTTAAGGGTTGCTCTGGCGCCCTTCGGGGTCATATCCCGATGAAGTTCCGCGAGTTTCCTCGGTTCCCGGTCGGCCGGTAATCACGGGATCAAACTTTTACGAGGGGAAATCTGGCCCCGGTGTAGAAACCCATGGCGAAGGTCAGGGAAGATACACGTAGCTATGGGACAACAATGGTAAAGTCTCCGAGGGGTGCATCCCATTAGCGCTGCCGGGCGGAGTGGCTCGAAATGATTGCCGCGCGCCCGAAGCAATACTGCAAGAACATGTCATACATTATTAACGCACGCAGGACACACGCCCACTGTCTAATAGCCAATATATATTCATCGGCTTAATTGATTTCTCGCGCGCACCGAGAGTCGTCTTCCTTGAAGGTCGCCACGCCAGCCACTTGCGCCGCGAACCAATCAACTTTTACTTTCCGTTTAGGTGCACGCGATACTAATTTTCCGGGCACGAGCCGTTGCGACGGGTGCAACGGGTGCATCGGGTGCATCGGGTGCCTCTGTCCCCGAGAACCGAGGCACCGGTAAACTTGGTCTCGGTGCGTTTCCTGTATTTGTTACTGGGGCAACAAGTTCATCTCGAATTTGCATAACATAATTAATTTCGAAGGCAACGATAATATTCCTTCGCCGTATCATACGTGCTCGGCATACAATTAAATTGTATCCCTTTTAAATTTAAATTTCCGAAGGTGACGCAGGTCTTGTAAATTTCCGAGCTGCATCGCGGCGCAACCAGATTCGCTTCGACTACTTTTAACACGAAAAGAACATAGTCGCGAAGATTTATGAATATCTGTACCCCTTTTCCAATGACCAAGAATTTTTGTAACATCCATTTATTGCGGGGAATAAAATTTAATGTTATTTGCCGTAACCGGGAGCTGATGTTTCCGGGAATACCGAGCGATTCAACAAACGATGAACACCCGCCATAAAAGCCAGAAATTCTACTTTCCACGAAGATCATAAAAATGACAAGCGTTACGACAACCGTCTACTTCCCGAAGGAACTGCTATGACAGACCAGACGTTCAAACGTACTCGTCGACCCGCGGAACAAGCGTTTCCACGGTTTCAAAATCGCTGAAAGTAATATTGACGAGACCGGGAAGAGAGTCGCTCCCACATCTGAACGGCACATACCCGAGCTTCCTCAAGGTTTAATGTATCGTAAAACCCGTCGGGACACCCCATACAGTAATTTCCAGCGCGTGCGGGATATTTCTTTGGGATTTAGTGTACGGCAAAGCAGTAGCCACGACCGCAAATCGCGCTAATTTTATCGGAAACCGCAAACGTCACTGACCTATAGCGTCGGCCATTTCTTCGGCCGTAAATGGGATTAATTTTCCTGTGGTTTGGATAGAATGTCATGTCAGCTATAATTGAACGCGTGATACTATTCCAATTGATAAAATGTCCGCTCGAGTGCCCCGGATTTCATTACTTCAAGAATTAAAAAAGAGTTAATTAAATTTAATTAATTCTTTCCTTTTCCTTTACTTTTCATTTAAATATAATTAATAAACTCTTTTGAGAAAATGATTATTAACGTGATTCGCGAAGAAAAGATGAAACGAACTATAATCTGGTGTTTGTACAAAATTATATACAGTTCGTCAATTTTGTAATAATTCGTTCTCTATTATCGGATTAACAGAATGATAAAAAAATTAATTCTTTAATTAAATAGTATACCGATGTACAGGATGCACCATCTTAGAAGCAGCGAGGAATGCGTCAAACGGAAACAAGGGACGGATAAGGATTGCAAAAGCGGAAGCTGCACTGAATAAATCTTGCATTTTATTTTGATGTTTATTTTTGCCGGGTAATGGACATCGGTAACGATCGAGTCGACAGGTTTTTGTCGTTCAAATAGGCCGCCTAATTGCGTAAAAATAGAATTACTCGAGAAAGTGTTAAAGCGATCACGGCCGAAGAAGAACCGAAGCGTTCTAGGGGCGAAGGCGGTGTGCCATTATGTCGTGCAACCTCGTACTATTAACAATTTCCACGTAACAACATCTCCAGCCGGTTAATACCCCATGAACGGCAAAGGTCTTGCGAGGGGACGAGTCTTGGGCCGTGTGGCGAAGGAGCGCGATAAAACCCGTGTCCAAGTTCCCATTCACTCTATGACCCATAAACCCGGTGAGCCTCTGGTGCGGTTATCACCGGGGTTCCTAACTCGTCGGCCGTGCTAGCCTAGGATGAAAAAGAAAAAACTACGTAACGGTGTCTCATTAACGCGGACGGATTCTACTTTGAGCGAGCTGGCTCAAAGGGTGAAAAATAATTGAGACGAGACACAAGGCTCTCGCAAGGCGGATCCAGCGAGGGTGGAAAGAGCCAGAAGAGTGTACGGTCGACGTTTTTTCCGGCTACCGTAATCCCACGCACATACTTTTCACCATCGCGCGCGCGTCGTCGGTCTCTCCTCTCCACCTCTGCGCCCACTTTTCTCTGATACTTTCTCGAGCTAGCTTCGAACCCTTCTTATTTCCATAGACGACGACGGCACCCTACAGTGAACTCGAATGCATTCAGCGAGGAGATTCAACCCCCATGGACGCGCGCTGGTCCCTCCACGAGAGAGACTGAGAGAGACTCGCGCGCGAGATACGAGAAAGATGGAGAGAGGCGCGGTGGGAGAAGGGATTATAAAAGGAGAAAGATTTACAACCCTCCTATGAAATTCATACGCACTTCGCACCTACCACTGTCTACTCCGATGGCATCAAAGAGCCTCTTTCCGTCTCCGTCTCTGCCACGTTCCACTCTCCTATCGATATCTCCCCGCGCGCCGCTCTGTAGCTCTCTTTGCTACCTAGTCGCAGCCACGGCGTGTACCGGAAAGGACGAGGGTGGCGATGGCGCGAACAAGAGATATCCTGCACTGTCGTAATCGAACTTCTCGCTCGTACTCTCGACGTCCCTTCAAAGAACCACGGGGGGTGGACGGCAAAAGAGGTGGCCGTGGGCTTGGGAGAAAAAGGGGTTGCGAACGATCGCTGGCTAACACCGAGGCCCGAGAACGCTTGTGGATGCGTATCCAGGAAATGGCAGCGGCGAGGAGACGGTTGTCAGTGTCGGGTGAGTCGGGTCTTCGTGCCTAATAACCATTCCATCCCGAGAGACGCGGCTCTAGAAGAGACTGCGCAGACTTAGCTGCCTCTCTCTAGGAGCGAAGCGACCGACCACCCCCTCGACGGTTCACCCCATCGCCGATGGTCGGCTGTACAGACGAGAGAAACACCGGGCGAGGGTTGCTACGGGGAAATTATTACCGGCCGTAATAATCCCAGAGAATTACGGTGTATTACAACCGTTAAGAGAAGGGACTCGAGAAAAGGGGCGGGTCGGGGCGTCGGACCATCGGTCCCGACCACTGCTGACGCCGAGGTCTTGTGAAAAAAGTGCGAACTAAGGGCGGTACCCCTTCGTTTATCCCGTTCCAGGGACGCTACGCCCGTGCCCTGCTGTTTACTGCGCCAGTCCCCGGGTTTTCGGAAACGTTTCACTTTTCTCGCAAGGGGTTGTAATTCCTCTTCTTTGCGAGTCATTTTTTTTTGTTGTGGAAAACCGGGTTGAGTCGGGTCGACTTTCGGGGCTGTGTACATTGTCATAAAGGATTCCAGGAGGATTAACGTTTACGACGCCGAATGAAAAAAAGGGAAGCGTCGGGGACTATCGCTAAACGCGCCTAAACTGATTCCCTTTATCACCCAATTTCACGGTTTATGCTAATTCTCCGACTCCGGCGCTCGTTATTTATTGTAATTTATGCTTATCGAATGGACCCCGGACATTGTCTTGTGAATCGGGGAAAGAACGAAGGTTAGGTCCAGGTAGAGGCTCATAACTACCAGCTGGTAAGCTGAAAGACGTCGGGTCCTAATCCTCTTGACGAGCAGGACCTCGTCGATATTCCGGCCTGTCGCAACGACATCGCCGCGGCGCAACAAAGCCGCTTCCGGTCTATAAATCCTGCCGCAGAGCTCAGACGTCATCGACGGTTCAACGGAATTTCACCTTGGACCCCCGAAATCGCACGTGGACAACGGTCGGAAATAAACAGAGTGTATATCATTATAAATCGAAACTATAACTCCTGTATGACAGTCTTCTACAACTGTTCCATTATTCTGTAGAATCGTGGATATACAATACGCTGTTCAGAGCAGATTTTGTTTCCTGTATTTTACAATAAGTCTAAATATAATCGAGGATTATTGTCATGTCACTGTTGTGAATTTATTTGGTGGCTTCGTGTAACCTTTGCAGTGGAATTGGACGCACTGTTTGTAATCTGTCTAGTGTAAGAACATGTCACATTATTCAATTGAAAAATATTGAGACAGGGTGAAGGCCATTCATTGTCCCTATGCAAAACAGTATTTTATCGATAATTGTTCTTCCTTGTAAATATTCTTATATTCATTGTAAATATTATCCGAATTATATCATATTTGGTATCATTTTCATTTAAAAAATGCCACGAATATGTTGGTCGAATTCCCATAAAAAGATAACAAAGAATAAAGAAGTTTTGTTACTGGATTAGTGAGGTCTCTCACCGATATGCCCGAGCCGTATGATGTCATACTTCTCGGCGTCCGAGGTCTCTCGAGCTTCTCGGACTTCTGGGACAATTGTCGGCCGAACATTTGGGACATTTATCGATAAAATACTGTATTAAACGCGACTTGTGTCCATGTTTTTACTCACGAATTACTTCGTGAAGTCTTCGTCGAAAGTCTTCGCCACTCTCGCGGCTCTAGAATCTCTCCAGCAATAAAATGAGAACTAACCTATCCGCGGAACATTCACCGCAGCGAGTCTGCCAAATGAATATATGAATCTCTAGCAGGCGAATGCTCATTGAAACAAACGGCGACCAGCGCAACGCGTCGGGTCCAGAAAAGGAGGTTACAGAGGGGAGAACGGGGTGGAAACATTGTTCCATTGCGCGGCGCAAGATGATTTAACACCCGGGTCCAAAGAAGGGAGGAAACCGTCAGAGTGTTTGAAACACGGAGTTCGCTGATGGACCGAGTAAAAGCGGGTATCGCGAACCGTTCAGCGACTTCAAACGCGTCCGTGCGATACGTGCGGATAGTTGAAACGATCCACTTTGGACGTGCGCAATTCCTCGCGCGTTGCCTTTTCGCTAATGGCAGCCGGTCGTGCTGGCGGTTACGCGCGCGTCAGATAAGCCGTAAATATAATTCGTTGCTTTTGACGCTAGACTATGGCCGAAGTCCTCGCCGATGGAAGTCGCCGAGGCCTGTTTCGGGTCAGCGACCGAGCCGACGATTAATAACGATTTTTCGTGGCACGACGCGCCCCACCTCGTTCGGCTCGCATCCGTGCATAACGCGCTGAATGGACGAGAGAATGAAAGTGCGGAAGGAGAGCGAGAAAGGGGTGAGGCGAGAGGAGAGGGGGGGGGGAAGGAGGGCAGAAGAAGGCTTTTTTCACGGAAAGACCGCGAACGGAAGTTGCCAGGGGCGGCGCACCCTCGGTGGGTGGGCCGGCAGCTGAATTAAAATTGATGGATAAGCCCCCGGACTACCTCGCAATTTTCATCGAATTAGCCGCGGCGTGTTGTTGCCTCCTCGCGAGTCCGCCGAAACCCGATTTGTCTTTGCACCGGCTAGCCACCCCCTTTGTCGGCCTCCGTAATATACGTCTCGCGGTGGGGATCGGTGCCTCGAACACAGTAATTAATTTATGGAAGTTGCTTCCTCGACCTATTTGTTCTCATAGAGATCGAAGTTTACCGGCCAGACTTTCTTGGAAGCAGTCGGCTTCCGCCTGGAATTAAACGATGTTTCTTCCGCAGAAATTCCCTGGAAGGACGCCTTGTTTTTCTTCGTCTTCGTCTTACTCTTCTTCCTCCTCTCGCCGAATCGGCTGACGGATAGCTCGGGGAATTATTTTAGAAAGCAATAAATGATAATGGTGTATTGAAGTGGCCATAAATTTTAGAACCCATTTACCCTTTTTTACAACTCCGTGAGTAGACTCAATTACCGGCGCGTTCGATTGTGCCCGCAACGGTTTTGTCTTTTATCTCGGCGCGGAGAGAGTTGGCCAATAGTCGACGATATTAACCATTCCCGTCGATAAACGCGGAATGCCCCCGGGCTACCCTTGCTCCGGGTCCATCCTATTCCCCGGGAGCAGACGAGAACTTAAGTGGGTTATAATTATTCGCACTCCTCCGACTCCTCGGTTATTAACGACTAATGCCGGCAAGTTTCGGAAACGAACACGGGTCCCGTGAGATCGCTCGCGAATCGGACGCTTCGCGAATGTCTTGCTGTCCGTAATTTTTTTCCATCGTTACAGCTAGGGATAGTATTTAAATAACGGCAATTAAAAATTTCTGCCCTCAAGTTACCGGAATGCAAATGTTGAACTTACTTTGCTCGGGGATCGGTGTGCTCTCCGAGTTGGATATTAGTCTCGTTAGCATATCCCCCGGCAAAAAGTTCACCCATTTTTGTGATCCGCCTCGCTGATACGTGACGACATCTTTATAGCAATTCCGCGAGAAAAATAATTTTTTCTAGAGATTCTCTCCGTCCGCAGATCCTTATCTGGTTCAATATATTCAGATATCATTTTCGAGCAGGTGAGGTATCAAGTTTCGACGCGCACTCTGTGCGTTTATGATTTTCGGAGGTTCTGGAAGTCTCTCAAGGTCTTGACCGACCTTTGTGTACGTTTTTAATGGCTCTCCTCCCGTTTTCTTTTATTGGGCTCTCGTATTTTCAGTAATGGATACTCTCTAGCTATAAATTTCGAACACGGGTGAAAGTTTAGGTCGCTCTACTAGTAAGACAGCCTCGGTTCAGCTTCGCTGATGACGTTCATTCAGAACAACAGCTTAACTTTCAATCGCTTCTGAGGAGCGTACATATTTCTAAAAATTATTTTGTCGACATCAGAGCAAGAGGAAAATTTTCCCTGATCGACAAGCACAACAGAATTGTTATTTCTTAAAACATAAAAATCCACAGCCCCGTTTATTCACGAAAGACAAATCGACACCGCACCAGACGATAAGTGTCACGGCCGTACAATTTAATCAAACGTGAACGCACCTTGTCGATAGTATGTCACCGTCGCAACGAGTTCCCCCCGCCCCGAAACGAGGGGTTAAAATACGCATCCGTTACGAAGCCGGCGCGATAGAAGTTTCCCGAGGCCTGGCGCTTGACGTTGCATAAATTACCACCCACGAAATTTATGGTAATAAGCTGCCAGGTCCAGGGGACTGCGCCATAAACATAATACCCGAAAATCTTCGCGTCCAGCGTTTCTAATTACTGTCCGTCTTCTGTTCCAGGTACGTAATCCAATCAGTCATTAACTTCGGAGTACGCACGCTGTGAGCGCGCGAAATCCTGGCCTTGGAACGTAAGTCTAAAGAATCGACTCTATTCAATTCCCGTGGACGGTTAGCTAAATCAGACAAATAACGAGGATCAACGCCGTTTTCTCTTAATTTATGACAGTGTCACGCAAGGGGTTTCTCGACAATCGGGAGAGTCGCCGCTGTTGGCGAAACCTCGCGAGTCTCGGAACGATTTTTATTTCTCTGCTGGATTAGCGGCGATATCGAGTGTTCGAGAAGCGAACACGAAGAGACGAAGAAGAGGAGAGAAAGAGGATGGCCAACGCCGAGGACCCGTGCACAGGGCGAAAAAGAGAACGACGGGGGGGAGGGGCGGCGGGGCGAGGGGAGGGCGCTTTATGCATTTCTTTCGTCGCGGCGTTTCGTTTGCAATAATTTACGCGGGAAGACAGCTTGAGAAATGACCGCTAGCTCCTTGTGCAACCTTAATTTGCAACAGTTTACTTCGGGACCGTTTTGAAAAATGGCTGCCGGCGAGATACGAGGGCACGGCCCGCACTACGTTTCCGACCGGATCGCATAAAGACATTTATCGCGGATCGACCATCGATGAGAGAGCCGAAAAAGAAAAGAAGATGAGAGGGGCGGAAAGGGGGCGGGGAAGTCAGGGGCTCTTTCTCTTTCTCTCTCGTTTACGTCCCGATAACTGGTGTAATTAGCGATACCGGACCGTGTGTGGGCGACCCATAAAAATCGTATTGAAAATCCTTATCGCGGGAACTTATTGTGAGGGCCCCGGCAGTAACTCGCTCGGCCAGCCGAGGAGATTAACGCAAGCTGGTTAACATTTGTCTCTTAGTTAATCATGTTTTCAGCCGGCGATCTCACTCTCGTCCCGCTCTGATACTGGTGCGATCTTGCACCGTGCATAATTAGCGGCGAGACGTAACTGTTGAAGAGCGTCAAGTAACATTAGATGGCTGAATAAAGGTTGCGGTTTAAAATGTTCTTATTTACAAACCCGATCTTGGAGAGTCGTTTAACGTGATCAAGTTAAATCTTTCTTTAAATAGCTTCATCGTGCCTGTTGTTTAAATAAAGTCTGACATATTAAGTGCTGCAGAATTTTCGAAAAGCATAGACCTTCATTGTATCTGAATCAATTGGTCGATTAAATCTTAAAAAAACTTCCACAAACGACTGTATACTTCGATTATTTCTGAAGTTACGATCAGTTTACAATGTGCCTGATCGTTTTCGTGCCCGATCGTCTCAAATGTTCGGCTCGCCGCGTCGCGTTCTCTCAAATTGAAAGTAACGTTGCGCAATAAAGGTCTCGGTTTCTCGGAGGCTCCGTCACCAGGAGCACGGCATAAAGACGAGAGCCATTCCGTTTCCGTGGATGGCCGTACGGACGCCGTTTAAACGACCGAACGAAATCGGCTCGGTCGTGGAACGGCCCGGATTGCCGCAACCGACGAGATCACGAGGATCGTTGCATCGCCGGTAACCCCTGACATATCCTGTCAGCGTAAAGAGTCATTGAAACATTAAACTGACCTTTCCGGTTCATCGGACATATATATCGGGGCCCGGCATACCCGTGAGACAATTACGCTGTAACGATCCGCGACCACGATCCATCAGGATTCCGTCACGCGCCGTGAGCATAACCGTGATTCGATGAAATTCTCTTTCGGTCTGTCTGCCATCCCTCCCCCGCGTATCAATTTAAACGGTCGAATCGAAAAAAAAAGAAATAATCGTGCATACACACAGCCAATTCCTCGAAAACAATAAACCCGCTTTGGTCCGCGAAGAAATTCTCCGGCTTGATTTCCGCGAGCGAGATCGACGCGCGCGGAGAAATCGATGAAAATCTGAGGCGGATCATCGTCCTCGCATGCAGCTGTAAACGTCCCGAGGATACTGCACCTTGTAATATATTGCTTATTGAACGAAAGAAAAAGAGAATGCGCAATCCCCGACAAGAAACCGAGCCTGGAATCGAACCAAAAAGACATTCTGCGATTTCTATCCTTCGCGCAATTAAACCAAAGATCTTCGTTAAGACGTCTAGTGAAAAAATTTCCAAATACACCCACACGACTGTACATCGTATTAACGCTACATCCATATTGTCCTTAAACGCAAGATTCGATTCGACACAGTCGATCGTCGACGTTCGGTAGATCCAAGACGGTCTAATGAATCGTTGATGAGGAAAAACGTAAGTGAAGCAATAAGGAAATTCATCCGCATGGATGTCGCGGTTTAATCGTAACAGGTTTAGTACAGGAGAGCCCCGGTAGTTAATTAATCGATTAGAGTTATTGAATAATACGGCTCAGGGTATCAAAAGACGATAATGGAATAGATTTAATGCATATACAATGAGCCTCGTCACGGGTCGATCGTGACCCTGCTCCGTCTATTATCTGCCTGTCAGGCGTCTCACCGTCTGACGCTTAATATCAGCCGGTTTCGCATGATTCGACCCTAATACCCGTTGTGTAGGTGTCCAATATCGTGCACATTCTTCGTGCGATAATATTCGTGAATTTAGAAATCAACAGAGTACAACATTTTTGGAACACCTTGTGTAACAATACAATGAAACAGTCAAAAGTGAGCATTTACGCTAAGCTACATTCTCCACGTTGCGCGAACAAGATGTAACAAACGAGAACATCGGGAGCTCTCCTCGCCGCATCGTTCTGGCAGGTCGTGTGTTCGACAGACACCGATACCCAGTAACACGGAGACGGGATGCTCTTCTTTCCGATTTAATTAGCGTCCCCGTTTCCCTCCCACGATCGGGCAGGTTGCGTGTGCACCGTTCTCAGAGCTCACCCCAGCGCAGCGCAGCGCACGGAGCCTCGAACAGCCACACACCATCGGAAGACTACGCTTCTCGGACCCACGATGAAGCGACGTTCGCATCGAGAGGCTTCATCCTCCTCGTTTCGAGGAGGATTGGCAGAAGTGGGCATCGGGTGAAAAGCGACGGAAAAAAATTGCGGGAGAGAGAAGGATGGCCGGGGCCGCGTGTAGGGAGGTACGGACGAGAATAAAGCCGAGCGACGAGGCGAAAAGCGTGGTAGCGCGGGATGAAGTCAATTACATTATGCATATGACTGGTGGAAGGCAATGCAAGAAGCAATCGGCCGGCGATGGAGGCATGCCACTGCTAAATTAACTACCTACCTAGTTGTGCGTAATGCAATAATGTATTAGCTGTACTACCACCTCTCTCCCTCTCTTTCTTTCCTTCCCCCTATCTCCTGAACCCTCCTCCCTCCGCGCGGATCCATGCGAGATCCTTCCGCCATCTTTCTTCCTTCCCCCTTTTTCGCATTCCGCATTAGCCACAAGCCGACCCGTCGCTCTTCCTTGTCCTCCTGTCCGTACCTGAACTGCCTCGATACACGTCCGCGTCTATTTACGAGCCTGCAACGGCTGATTCCTAGACGCCTCGCCGCGCCACCGGAAAAAAATAGCAAGAATGTAAATCTCTCTGCCCGAGCAGGAAGAGTTCCCTTTCGATCGGTACTCCTCCAGACCTCGAGAACGAACAAGAGCGACGCTCCTTTCACTCGGATTTTTTGCAACCTCGTTTTTTTGCCACCGGTTACAACATATTGTTCGACGGTTTTACGTTTCTGAGGAAAGCCTTCTCGCGCGGTTAGTGAATCACGCGACGTGTCACGTTCCGATGAATCGCACGACGCCGCGGCTGCGGACGAGCTGACAAGCTCGCGTTGTTCCTGATGACGCGGAGGGAAAGCATCTCTCGGCGCGGTTGACGGATCAGTAATTATGAATCACTTTTGAATCATACCGGGAACTTGAGGTTTTCACATGCCTCGAGATCAAGAGGAATCCTGTTGGTCAGACGTTTGTCGTACGTGATGTGAAAGATTGCGAAAATACGTGTACTTTACATTGGTAGAGGCTACGTGGAGCGCTCGCTATGCGGACATCCGAATATCCGGATTACTCATTCTGACTGGAAATCCGGATCTGGATCTTAAACCGGATGTCGGGTTAAGATGAGTACTATTACAGTGCTTCTACCATTTCCTCCAGCCCTGTGTACGATCTAAGAAAAAGAACCTCATTTAGATAGAAAAATGAACAGTGTATCGAAGCATGTTGGACATATATATATGCAAGTAATCATATATGTCGATAACAAGTGATCATATATATCGATAATATAGAAATTAACTATTGCAATGTAACTAAGCAACATCTGTACAATTATCCGATTAATGACATGCGTCTAGATTACATCTTAGACGTAAAACCACGCTCAATGAGAGAACACGCATTATCACAAATATAATTATCATTCTTCTCCACAAAAGTAAAACCGCTGCGTTATTAAAGTGTCCAGTTCTACTCCTTACCTTTTCAACAAAGCAGGCGGCATCTGAACAGCAATCTCACGGTTAACAACCTCTTGTTACTCGATGAAGACCCGACAAAACAACGTGTGGAGAATATTGTACATCAAATCTCGGCTTCGACGCGGCAATGTTTATCAAAATAACGATCCCTGTTCCCGGTTGTTGCATAATGAACGAAACACCCGCCGGTACAAGCGCATACACGCGTCATCGACAGGTACATCAAGCGGTTACGGGAGCGTGGATGTGCTCCGGCCTGGTTTTATGGTGTAAAACGGGCAACGACGGCATAGAACGCGCCAGGGTCTCGAGTAAGGCTTTAGTGCCTCCGTAATACACCGGAGCTAAAGCTCCCAGTTTATCGGCACGCTTTACACGCCGCGACGACCGTGCGGAACGGTGGAAATCGCGCGCGAGCGTGTTCCCGTTCCAACGTCGAATGCGGCGGGGGACGAAAGGAAAAGTTCGAGACTCGCCGGAGCTTGTGCGGAAAGGGAGCCGCAGCCCGATACGTCAGGAAAGTTCCGTAGCTTTCAGCTTGCACGCCTCTTGTTCCGGACGCGATCAAGGAAGCGCGTTAGACGGTCGCCCGTTTTCTCGATTTTCTGCCGCAATTGGGAATCGTAAAGTACGAACGCGAAAAACCGACGCGGCGAAAATTGGCTGAACGATCGCGACTGGTTTACGATCGAAGGGAAAAATGATTCGCCTTGGGAAACGCTCCCGATAGGCTCCTCTCCATTCGGAGACCGGTCGCTTTGTGAAATACTGGTGAGAGTCCAAGGATCTTTATGCACTCGTGGAATTTCTTACGAGATATTCTTTGGATTGAGGAACTTTGCTTCGACTTCTACGAAATTATGACAAACAGCTTGAAAATCTTCTTAGATAGTAATTTTTCTGATTAGATTACGTTACTGGACGTGACCTGTAGTCGATCAAATATTTTTAGATCGCATACTGTGATCGCATACAAGATCGAAAGTTAAACAGAAAGGGGATTTGTTTGGATAGAGATTTTTAGTGATTTTTAAATCACACATTTGTAGAAGCGTATATTAACGTGGACAGAATTTTACGATTAAATTTAATAGAGCAATATTCTCCGGAGTAAATTATGTATAGCTCGTCAAACACTCTGAACGACGATAAAATATTCATTTCATATTTTATATTGGCGTTTATTCAGCACGACCAGCATATCATTGATA
The DNA here is from genome assembly GCF_051020765.1 of Lasioglossum baleicum. NCBI lineage: Eukaryota > Metazoa > Arthropoda > Insecta > Hymenoptera > Halictidae > Lasioglossum > Lasioglossum baleicum. The sequence continues at coordinate 20,248,364 of NC_134931.1, forward strand.
ACCGAAGACAGTATTAGGTCCCGCGGCTTCGAAAGAAACTCGAGAGACGTACAGAGCGCTCGAGTATATGTCAAATATTTAAAGGGGTGATTCTGCAAACCATTTTAAAGATTAACAGTTCCTGTGGTGCGCCAATAGTATCTTCGCTGAGTCCGATAATGGCGTAGCATGCAGAAGACGTGCACCGCTCTCGATCAATTTCAATCGTTGATATCTTGAAAAAGAAGCGGTTATGGTAAAATTGCAATTATTGAAGTTCGTCTTGGTTTGCAGAATCAGTTGTTGGAGTATTCGACAAACGCAGTTGGACACGCTGTGTATCATGTGGGATGAAGTGGGATGGACAGCTGTTTCGACTATCGCCAGTATCTCGGGTCCGGTCCGAAAAACAGAGCATAATAATACGAGGCAGCACACTAAATCTTGAATAATATACTGCGCGAGTTAAAATTTGATAGTACAGCTGTAGTATCAAGATCGAGCGTTGTACAGCGGCCGGTGGTTCCGGCGTTGACCTCATTACAAATCCGTTGGCCGATGTTCGACGTCGCATAAATGCGAGTCGGTCCGACCAGCGATATTCCGGCTTTATATACGCGGTGGTACGTAGGTGTGTGGCAGAGTACACGAAACCAGGCTTAACGGAGAGGCAACCCTTTATCTCTGGACACGGGTGGCGTACGACTGGTCCAGCGGAGCGTGAAAAACGCTCGCGCGAGCGGCCCGAGCGGGCGAGCGATCTCTTAACGGCCAGTCAGGCCTTATCGCTTAACGGCGGCTTTTCATTTCGCAAAAGTCACCTAACGGGGCGGCTTTATAAGAGCCCGACGGAGATACTCGTCGCCGATCGAGTATCGGCCGAGCGAATCGGCAACCAAGGGCTGATCGATGCGAACGATATTTATATCAGGGATATCGGGTCCGGGCGCGGGAGAGATCGCGCCGCGGATCTTCTCTGCCTTCGGTTGGACCGGGGCCGCTTTTGTGCGCTTTCGAGAACAGTTTACAGCGCGGCGAGCTGATCGAGCAGCGGAACGGGTTCGGGATTCTGCAATATTATCGAATGGAATCTGGACGCGGCGGGGATTAATTAAGCTGCCAACTGTGGGAACCGCGAAGAAGACATAATGGCCGAGGCACTCGCTTCTATTGGTAATCGACCGTGAGCGCACTGTGCATCCGGCTGCTGAATTCGCTGATTAGAGCAAGCCGGCCGATGTTTAATCCAGTTCAACTTATTGCGTGCACACGTGAAGGATCCATTCGATGCGCGTAACTTCACCTCTTATCTTCATGTTACTTTTTCAGTATCAAAAATTTAAAGTAAAATCGAGGATATTTTAACAAAAACGTTAGGCAATTGGTGTATCAACCAGAAACGGTCTGGATAATACTAGCTTTAGTTTTTTGAAAGTACGTTTGCACTCGCATTCTTCGCGGAGATAATGCCTCAATTAATGCACCGATACGCCTGTACCGTATAAAACCGGCAAGAAAATGAAAAAGGCGACTCCCATTGTCGTACCGGTTTGATCACAGCGAAAAACCTGGGGCAAACAAGTTCTCGTTGTGCCGATAGGAGAGAAGAGAGTAAGAACTATGAAAGCGGAGATTTTAATGCAAGGTCCGGTGAGAGTTATCGCGCGAGGAATTCGTTCAACGAGAAATACGTGTCGGTGCCGCGTATAAATAACCACGCGAAATTTACCTGTTTATCCTCAATAAAAACGCCAGGCAAGAAGTACAAGACATAAAAAGTCACCTGCTGGGAAGCAACACCTTTCCCTCTCTGTTCTTCCGTCGCAGAAAGGCTAGCCGGTGCCGGGCGTCAAGGGTAACAGAAGCTTTTACATTTGCTTCTTTCAGCGGCGCGTCTACCATCGGCAACATCCACGATCATTTCCCTTGCTTGTCCACCTCTGCGAACCGCGTCACTTCACGCCCCGCTCGACCGATCCGAGATCGGTATCATACAGTTCAATATCCACTCCATTAATTACACTCGATCTGATTGTTTCCAACCCGATTTCTCACGCCGGCGCACATTTATCTGGCCGTCAATCTTCGAACGTATACATCTCCCGTGTCCGTTTCTTCGAATCGAACGTGCACGCGGAGACCCTGCAACACGAAGTGAAAGCAAAAAAAGAATTAGCACAAAGAAGGACAGCGGGGAAAAAAGTAGAACGCGAAACGCCCATGACTAACTCACGCGTTCATCCCTTAAACCCTTCCATCAGGACCGTGTCTTGCAGAAACGTTTACTTTTAAACGCATGCGTGAATAATTTCTTACTGTGTACGCTTTTCAACACTAAATGTTTACGACCTTACAAGAACGACAAGACTGTATTTACTTAGACTGCGTACAATTTTGATTATAGTATGTGCTGGAATGAAGACATTTATTGAAACATTTCCCATGGAGTTAGTTGTGTAATTTTAAGTGATAGGTTTAGTGTTAATGATCGCAAGAAATGTTCATAATTGGGAATAGCAATGATTTGAACACTTCACTTCGAAGGGTCTTCGACAAATTTCACTTTATCCAATTGAGATTCTGCTAGACGACGTTCGCCATGTCTCGGTCTATCCGTGTACCTGTAATATTTGTTTAATGCTATCGCTGCGCTGAAAAGAAGAACGATAACGCTTTGCAGTCGAGCCGATTGAATTGGCGCGATGTCGATGACCTTGAGATAAGGTTACCACGTTGCTCGCGCGTCCTCCGTTCGCCGCGAGCGCGAGAAGAACTCTATTAATCGGTTGTGGCGGCTGTTTCGAAAATGCGAACGGGTTCGGCGAATTTTTGCCGAGTCGACGATCGAGGAAACCGGCTCGGCGAGCGGCCCGGCCCGGCCGGTCTCCGTGAGCGCGAGACGACCGATAAGAAGTTTTCTGTTTTTGCGATTTTACGCCGCGGCCGGGCATTAGTAACGGGAATACCAACGACGCGGGCGTTCCTCGCGCGACTCGAAGCGGCGGCGCGGAGCGCAAATCGAGCGCCGTATCGACGGACAAATTGCCGGCTGGTTTTAAACGGCGTGCCGTGTGAAAACGATGACCGTGAGATTAACCGATTATTTTCCGGGGCATTCCGAGGCCCCCGGCGTCTTGTACGAAATAAAACGAGACCGTCGGAGCCCGGGTGACCTATGCGCGCTGCTCGCCGGAGCGAATTACGCTCTCGATCGTTAGATAACGGGTCGGCCCGGACACGCTGCCCCGGATTAGCGAGCGCGACCATGCATGGTCCCGTCCACAATGGACCCCCGATCGGCAGACGATCGTGTGTCCCGCCCCTCCGGACTCCTTTGTGGAGACCCGGGGATTGTGGGAACGGGAATCGCCAGGGAATTGGAAATCAATTGTAAGCGTTGAAAGTGATGTTTCGATCGATCGATGCCAGTCGCCGCGACCCGCATTGTTCCACCCGTGATTGCATGTTAATAGCCCATTGCGAGATCTTCGATCCGTGGCGATGACGGACTCCTCCGCGATTCTATGGAAAATATGAAAGATCTTGTCGGCCAGTTATCGCCTATTTAACGGGTACAGATTAGCTTACGTTCCTCTTTGCTTGTCTTCGAGGTATTCGTGAAAATGGAGTCGATCGGTGTCTGATCTCCGTATCCGATTAACATTTTAGCACCGCGAGATTTCTACCGTGTAATCTGTGACTCGAAGTTCAGCCATTCGACAGCGAAGGTAGTTTGCAAAAGAATTCAAGAATTCCAAGAACTCTTCTTCCTCGAAAGACGACTATTTGCCTAATAGATTTTGAACTCCTAGAACCGAAGACTTTGAAATAAGATTCAGAACTTCCCGAAGAAAGTATACATAAAATATTCGAAAAAATTCTCGTCCGCGAAGGGTTAAAATGAATTTCTCCCGAAACCTGGCGAATTATCTTCGCTGCAAGGCGACGACCGGTCAAATTGGGGGAAAAAATGGCGAATCTGAACGGAGCGATCGCCAATCGCCGGCCTTCGGTTCCCGGTAACGAGCAATTTGACCGGGTTTCTTATCCGCAGCCTCTCTTTCCTCGGATCCCGTAACCGAGAGGAGGCAGGTACGACGACAAAGAGGATGATTGACCTCAAACCGGAGGTCGAAAAAGGGCATCGAGGATGCTCTCGGGCCGCGGGGCCGTCGTCGTTCGCATAATGGCGAGTATCGCGGGGGAACCACGGCCATCTTTGTTGCGCCGCGCCGTGGCGGTGAGAGAGGTGTCCGCGGGTAACACGATCGAGGGTGGGCTTATGGAGATCAAAACCCCGTATCGGATTCCTTATGTCTCGCAAATGGCTGCCCCGGATGGTGTTGGTTACAGGCCATCAGCCATCTTTGGGACCTTAGCGTGCTTCTTTCCCAGCGGATTCGGCTCCTCGGCCGAGGCCTTTTCAACTAGAGACCGTTTGACGTCCTCTCTCGGCGTGTCCCGGAGATTACCACGGCGCGGCACGGCGCGGCGCGGCTGAAGGGGATCTCTAGGCGAAAAAATTCTCTCAGTACCGGGCAGCCAGGTCTCCCGGCAACCGATAATCTACGGTAATTTGCATCCAAGTACTGACATATTCCGTCAATCGGCAACGGTAGATAAAACGAGGGGAAGACCCGTGGACGGACGATGGGAAAGCGGTCGCGCGGCCCGGACACCCCTGTACTTGGATTTTCAATCACCCTTATTACGTGCAATCGATCGGGGCCCATTTGACATTGAGCAATTTAGCCCACCGCGCGCGGGGTCGGCCAGCCTATCCGGCTATATCAGGAATCCTTAAACATAATCCGGCCAAATTAAAAAGCCCCGTCGGATTATCGTCGCCGTGACCGTCCGACGAGATACCCGCACGGTTTCTCGAAAAAACGTCCCGACCGGAGGAGAGCGGGTCCCCGAGTCTCTCCGACTACTCGCCACCGACGATACCGATAATTAATACACGCGTTCCCAAAGGTCCCTGCTCCGCCGACGTTCCTTCGCGTGCGTCTCTTTTTGCCTCTCTCCGCCTCGATCGGTCCACGAGAGACGCGACTCCGAGCCGACCGGCCAGATAGTACCTCCATTAGGTCGCGGTCCAATGCCGGGGATCTCGGTTTAATGAATTATAGACGGCGCAGTAGTTACATCGGCCGGATAACGCCTACGTGGCGGTCCAGAAAGACCGGTATCGGGTCCCCGGACGTCGTCGTCGTCGTCGTCGTCGTCGTTGTCATGCTTGTCCTCGTCGTTGCCGTCGTTGTCGTCGCGATTTCGCGTGGGTGACGTCACCAGCGATTTACTCGCGATGGGAAGCGCGTATTTTAGCGCGAAAGCGGTATCGATTCAATTTGCCGCACGCGAGCCTTGTTGTGCAACGCGTGTCGCCCGCCGGATAGAATCGTAAAAGAGAAACCGTCCCAGCTCTCGGCTCCTTCACGATGATACCGATAATTAATACATGCATTGTCCGTCTGCTCGTTTTAATTCCCGCTCCGTAACCGGACAAGGAAACAGATAGAGAGAGAGGGAAGCTGTGGGTGATCGCAAATGTCTCCGCAATGAATCACTCGATGCACGGTAGTTACGTAAGCCATTGTTATTGGACGGTAAATCAATGGTAGCCGTATGGGAGGTCCGATGCGGATGCCTCGTCCGAGAGCCTGTTTTTCGGCGAGATCACCGTGTTTGTCACGTTTCTCGGAGAAACTATGCGATCACGATTATTTATCAAGATGCTCGGCTCGATAAGCGTCGGCTCTGCACTTTCAGAAACTAGTCCTCGATAAATACGTCGATTTATTAGATATTTACGAAAACAAATTATTACTCCGATCGGAGAAAATTTAGTTCGTCCACTGAGTTTCCATCAACTTTTTTCTTGGATTCTTCTGACATGCTTTTGGCGAAACGCTTAACGCGCAATCGATGATTTGTATTATATCCTTACATCGATCGTATTCATTGTAAATCAAGTAACAAATGATCGAAAGCATTAGTAATTCAATATTAACAATGATTTGTATGCACGGTAACCGTATACATGTATATCAAGTAGGGTGACCTGTCCGGTGTGAATGAACACTTAATCTGCATGTCCGTTTAGGAGGCTGCGTCATCGTGTACAAAACTCACCCTGCGTACAAGACACTGAAGATATTGAAATTCTTCTATTTGAATCTACTAGAAGAAAAATTGGTGCTGGGTATTACTTTCCAGTCTTGTTTGTTATATAAACGGGTCGAATCTCTATCGAGATTGTTCTCGATTTGCGGGTCGAGAGACGTGTCCATCCATCGGGTGGAGAGAACAACAAACACGTGCACTCGCTGCAAATTTATCAAAGCTATTAAAGTTTCTGAATGCATCGTCTGGAAAGAGGCTCGTCACCGTTCAGTTATATCCATCCGCGACGAACAGGCTTAATTAACCGGCACTCGAAACGGACGTCTCCCACTCGTCCGTGTCTATCAAATTCCCCCCCTGCGAGCAGAAGTTATCGTCGATCGGAGTTAACCCTAACCGTCGAACGAAGAAGGTCCCGAGACCTATAAACCGGCGTCGTCGGGCTGGCTCGCTGAAATAGTTTACATCGTAATGGGTCTGAGTCGGAGGGAGGTGAGGAACGGATTAAGAGGATCCATTACGCGATGTTTTCAACTGAAACGTTCGTTCCCGGGCTCGTGGGATATTACCGTTAATTAATACGAAACGTTCCCTCCTCATAGTGCCAGCCCGGTCTTGGCCCCGTACTCTTTTCACGCGGAGCGGAGAGGAGCCGGTGGGATAACAGCTCCACGTCGTAGACCGAAGGCAAGAATACCGCGCTAATGAATTATGGGACGTACAGTAGTTATATCGGCGTGTATCGGCTATATAACAACCGACGAGGACGTGGCCGATACCACGGGAGAGAGAGTGGGCGCTCTTACTCTTTCTCATTCTCTCTTTCTCTCTCTCTCCTCGCCGCACCGTACCGATCCGCTCCACGTCGATCCGCGCGCAGCGCCAGTTTCTCTGTGTTTCGCGAGGCTGAGCGCGCGTTCTCCGGGTTACGAGCGAGAGCGAGATTGATTTCGCAATCGAAAACCTAAGAATAGCGTTGTAAAATGTAGCAGGCGAGCTGTGTGAGCGCGGCGTACGTGTGGGTGGGTGTCGGCGCGGCGGCGCGATCGGCCGAGCGAGTGCACGGCCACTACCGGTTTTCGGACGTAAATCAAGGATAGCGGAGTGCGATCGTTGCGCGCAATTTCGCGTGCTCGCGGTCACCGGCGCGGCGCGGCAACCCGGCTGTAAACGAGTTTACTAGCCCGGCAGAAAGTCGCAGAAAAATCCGAACGGACCACGCCGCGAAATAGAATCGCTCGCGACGACCACCGTCGTCGTCGCGCCGAACGGAAACCGATCCGCCGCGTTCCATCTTAATTGAACGACGCGATATCGTGTCGCGATGATCGTTTTTTCCCGAAGATCCGAGCACCGTACCGGAGCGGATCGTCCGTTCCCATCGCGATCGAGACCGATCGTACGATCGTTCGAACGCGCCAGACAATTTGTATCTCGCGGGTGCGAGAGCGGGTTACGACGAGCATCACGCGATCCGGCTGCTGTTACGCTGCGGTGAAGAAGAACACCTACGGATCGTTTTTCTCCTCTCCGCCTTCTTTTTTTTCGAAATTGAGGCTTGTACCGGTGGAGCATACGTGTCAAGGGGAACTCCTCCGTTGCCTAACGAGTTCGAGGTATCGATGCCCCCGTTGGTAACAAGGCCGTCGGAAAAAAAAGAGCGCAACGAACTGCGGACTTCGGCGAGTACGTAGTCTCCGTTTCCGTGAAACGCTAAATGCATGCGCGTCGGGATAGGGCTTAACGAAGACGCGTTTCCATGAATCTCGAGGCCCCAGCCGCAAATTTGATTCTGCTTTATGAGTGGGTTAATAAAATCTGTACTCGCGCGCGTTCGCTAGACTAGACGTTGGACGTTGGCTTCTGGCGTTGGTAGGTTGTTTAGACTGAGCAAGAGCTCCGAGATTGTCCTTTGGGCTTGATAATAGTGTTGCTTCTGGAGAAAATACAGAGCACTTCTAGGCTAAAGAATTTTTGTTGTTCGTATCAGGTCCAGACTCGTCGATCGCTGAACAGTGAAGCCATGTTGAAAACTAGAAATCCTACTATTCCAGTGAAGAAAGATAAATTCCAAGAGTATGACATGAAAATCAGGTCGAGACAGTATTCCCCTGAAAGCGAAAAAATAGCATAGGAGACCGTGACCCTTCGGTTCGTCCTCTGGCGCGGCATCAACCTGTTCCGAGCGAGGTAGAGCAGGGCAAAAAGAGGACAAGTTTGGACATATCTGCAAAAGAGTCGTCGGGCGAAACTGGAAGTAACTGGATCTCCATGATCCTTCGTCTCTGTCCCCTGTGTTCTCCGGTTGTTCCGCGCGTATTCTTCGCGGGACAACGCGAACCGTGGTCTCTGTGGACGGCAAGGACCATAGCGCACGACAGCAGCAGTACCATAATACCAGGACTTCGGTAGATGCAGAGTGTACGAAGGAGGGCTCGCGGTTGCGAGTCGTTGCAGCGCGACCGACGCGACGGTTCCTCTTGTTCGTTTTTCTTGTTTTGTTTCTTAACACGCTCGGGGCGAAGGCTGCTGCACCTTCGTAGACCGGGACTGCTGCTGCCGATGGTGCACGGAATGGTCTGGCTGCCCGGCATCAAAGGACGAGTGGGACCAGGACGTCGACGTAGGTGTGAATGTAGTCAAATCACATCAAGCTCACTTCGGGCCGACACTCGAACGGAAGAAGAAAAGGTATAGGGTGGATAGAAGGAAGGGGGCCGAAGAAACGCACCCTCTTCGGACTCCGGGCCTTCTTACGCCCCCACCCTGGGTACAGGGCTCACCGGCGTATCCGCCATTCTCACGAGAGCCGCGTTGTATTCTATGGAAACCCTGCGTGTGTACCTCGCACCCGTTCCCTCTTCTGCTTTCCCTCCTTCTGCGCCTCTCCCGGCGCATACCACCGCACTTCCGGTAGACGCGTAAAATATATCGCCTCGCCTCCGCTCATGGCAACGGCTTTGTTCCATGGCCGTCTTCTTACCTAGCCGACAGGGCCGAGTCGGAAGACTTGCCGACGGCACTTTCGAATCTCCCGGCTGGCATTGTTGCTTGTATTTCGATCCTTTTCCTTATTGTTCCCGGCGCGGCGTGGAAATAATAGCGAGAGGGGTACGCACGCTCGCAAGCTACGTTTTATTAACGATCAAAGTGAAATTTCTCGATGACAAAAGCGATGGGTCTGCTATACGGACGCAAGATGCCGTCCTCCGCGAGTCCTACGAGCCATCTGCATAAGAATCACTTCAATCGGGAATCTATATTTACGACTATTCAAGCGCAGCCTGCCACGCAATTACGCCGAGAGGGAGGAACACGCCGAGTTTCCCACAGGAGCACGCCTCTTGACCAAGAAAGAACGCGTTCCATCTCGGCGCTGCTCGATGGCCTCCTCGTTTATTTATTTTTCCCGCGTAACAACCCGAGTCATTACTCAGCAGCATCAAGCACCATACAAGCCCCGTAGCAAGAAATCATTGTTTTCGCCCGTCCTGTCAAAGGAGAGAGGCGAGGCTCCCAAGTTCCCTCCCGTACCCGAGATCGACCCTCCTCCCCGCTCCAGCCCCCGTTCAATCACCAAGCCATCGAGGACCGGCTGGCGTTATCCAATGATTTTTGTCTCTTTCTCGTTAGCGTTGCCACGCGTGCATTAATTAATCGGGGCCGGATAACCCCTCGTTTCCCTCTCCCTCTCCCTCTCTCTCCCTCTTCTCTTTCTATCTCCTTCAGTCCGCGGGATCACCCCGTGACACCACCGCCCCCGATCCTGCTTTCCAATCAAACTTTCCCCACTCCTCTAGCTATAAAAAAAGTATAACGAGTGACAGGAAAGAGGAGACGGGGGTAGGATGACAGAAATGGAAAGGGTGGCGCGAGAGCGGCGTATGGGGTCATCGTCACCATACCGCGTGACGCTTACGGGGGGATCGCACGGGGAAACCATGGTGTTCTCGAACGCGGGCCCTGTAAGAAGATCCGGGCCAACGATTGGTCGATACAGCACCCCTCGCTTGCACGTGGGCGTGCATACGTGATATCGGAGCGTGTCGGTGCGACGCTCTGTGCATGCACCGCACGCCTGTGTGCACGCAGCCCAAGAAAAAGGGTTAGTATACCCGTCGCGCACGGCGAGCAACCCCACGAGAGAGGGGCTGGAAGTCATTCTGTCCCCCTTTTTTCCCTTTTGTTTACCTTAGGGCCGATCATTAAAATGGCCGCCGTATCGGCGTGCTCTCATTGGCCGACGCCTCCCCTTCTACCCTCCTCTGCTAACCCTGCAACCCCTTGCCCACGATAGAACACGCTCATTGTCGAGAACGAGTCGACTGCACCAAGCCGTAACACAGCACGGAGAGCAGCAGCGTTACCGTCCTAGTCCTTTCCGGGGGAGTTTCTACACGAGGGCGCTTCTTTGCGCTCGCTCACCTACTGGAGGCTCTCTGCTTCCTCGAGGATCAAGCCACCACCGCGTAGAACGGGAAGCGAGCGAATCACTTTGAGCTACGGGGGAATTTGTTTTGATTCGAAGCTACTCGGATGACTCAGCGTGCGATTTTAAAAAATTAATCTCCCTGCCCTTCGGCCCTGCCTAGAGCGCTACTCCTCGCTCGCGTTTCAAAGATTAATCCTCGTGCTTTTCCGATCCGCTCGGTAGGGAAAGAATCCGGTATACCCTCAGGAAATGATTTTGTCAATGTTTTTAATCAGACCTTAGTAGTCGAGAGTAGATATAACCCTTCATAAACAAATTTCAGACGGTAGGTTCAATCAATCGCACCGTCGAAAGTAGCACTCGGTGTTTCTACCTACTCAAATATTGCAACTGATACATAGTGTGTTCCAGGTTCCAGAAATTACTTACGTGTCCTCATTCCAAACACCAAAAAAGAATGGTTGGCGTTCGCTCGTTGGAACCAATTACCCAAATAAGTGTGCAGGCAGAGCGTTCCCCGAGCAATTTTTTCAATTTCGTTCGTCGCACGAGGGGTGAAGGATGCTCGAATCCCTCCCGCGCGAAAGCGAAGTGGCTCTCGTCCCAGATAGCTGGAGGATTCCAGCGACGCGACGAGCCGAGCGGATCACGCGTGAGAACAGAGACGTAGCCGGAGTAGTCCGGAGTCCGGATCGCCTTCATTATCCCGGGCTCGCAAGAATAATTCCAGAACGCGAGAGGATCGCGACACATCTCCAGCTGCTGGTCGTCGAAGGGACGTGTCCCTCTATAAGGTGCACAGGCAGCCGCTTCGTATCGCCTCGCCTTCTTGGCGAAGCGCGCGACGACGCGACGGCGACGACGTTTCCTTAGGGTCGCATTCCGAAATCGGGAATAGGGGCGGCGAATTCGAGGCGCCCGCCGGTGCCGGCTTTGCTTTGCTCATTTCCCTCGAGCGGATTGTTTGCAAGAGAGTGAGGAGGGGAGGGGGGAGAGATAAAGGAGGAGGACAACGACGAGATGGACTGTCACCGATGGTAATACATCGTCGCCTTCCGCTGCCCTCTTATAGACGGACGTACGGACAGACGGTTCACGCAAACACGTGTTACGAACAACAGGTTCGTCCGTAATTCCTCCGCCCCTCCGGCCCGGTCTGCCTTCTCCGTCGGTTTGCCGGCTCGTCCCGGTGCTGTCGTCTCGTTTCGATGCTCGCTCCATCGAGCCAGGTAGTAGCTTCCTCCACTCGGTTTCATTCCGCTCGGATCGGCTCCGAGCGGTCGGCAGTCGCCGCGGGGCCCCTCGGCGGACTACAAACGAGCCGTATTCGCCAAATCCAGCTAACTCGAACCGAACTGAATCGAAGGAATCCACTCCGGCCCTCGCTCACGGCTGCCTGACTGCCTGCCTCTCTGCCTCTGCCTCTACCTCTGCCTCTACCTCTGCCTTCCTCGCCTGCCCGCCTGCCCTTTTCGCTTCCACCGCCTTTCGTGTTACCTCGCTACGCGCCTCGAGCCCTCTTCGCATCCTCCCCGTGCATCCCCGTACCCCACTGGCCCTCCACCACCCACGGCTTACCTGACGTTCGCTGGAAACGAGAAATTAGCAAGGGAGAAAGAGGGAGCCAGCCCGTGGAATTCTCTCAATCCGGCAGCCGCGCGTTTTTCAACGAGGGAAAAAATAGGTGACGCGGAGATCTTCGAGGGCCTGCCGTCACCCTCCTGCTTCCGAGACCTCCGAGTTACTGAATATTTCGTGACCCACCGTATTTTACGCTTCCATCTCGGCTGGCACACTGCGCTCCCTTTATCCGCGCTCCGCTTATACGAACCCCGGTTCCAAATCTGCGGATCGTTACCGACCTCTTCGTACTCCGATATGTTAAACAATCGTACTGGTGTTGAACGAATAACGATACGAATAGATCGAAACAGTCTCGCGTGACCATATCTGCTACTTTGTGGGTCAATCTCGAATTTTCTGAACGTCCGCTGCTATTATTAAAGCTAGATTGTACAGACAGCGAGCCTCCATCGATGCGATTCGCTTATCAGAATAGTCCTGCACTGAATCTTGGGTCACTGAGGTACTAGATAAAATTTCTTTCGATTCCTTTCTGTGTAACATGAAAGGTGACTGACAACAAGCCAAAAGAATGTGTTCGTTTCTCTCTGGAAAGCCGAGGTCACTTGCGACCACGTCTAAGAGGTTAAACAACCGCCTAGGTCCGCAACCTTCCTGCCCGACGGCGTCTAATGAATTCATATTCGGAATTTATTAGCGAATGATTTAATTATGGTCATTTTTAATTTCTAATCGACGTCGCGGCAGTTAACGCCGTTGATTCCGGACAGCATGAAATATGCGAAACGCCTAGCTCTGTTCCTTCTGGCAATTAGGCAGTCCTCTCGACGCCGAAACCCGGAGCTTTCCGAAACGCTCACAGTGTCTTCGTTGGGAGGACGAAATATTGCGCGAAGTTTTGTAACGAGAGCCCCCTCCAATCTAAGATAATCCCCGAGTCCTATAATAACTGATTTATTGTAGCCATCGACGAGCGTGGAATAGCGACAACGAGGGGCCGTTTGTTATTTTCGAAACGATGGAGTAACCATAAGCGCCACACCTTCGCCCTCGTACGGAATAATGAGAAGCCTCGGAGAACGCTCTCGACCCTAAATCGGCTCCTACGTCCACAAATTATGCGTATATAGGTCGACGATTACGCGTATCGACTTGGGAGAAACCGGCTGGTATTCCACCTTGAGCATCCTCAACGGGCGACGACGACGTATAATTAAAATCAATAGAAACGGCTCCGATTCGTCATTTTTAATTTCTAATAACGGCGGGCTGGAACCTCGGCGTGGAAGACGTGGAATCCGTTTCGTTACCCGCCTCCTTCTTCCGTTCCGAGAGGTCTCGCTTACTCAATCGGGGATTGTAATTTATCGCGCGAGCTAGAAAACTTGGGAGTCATTAATAAATCGGCGCGCGAGTCTGTTCTTTATCGTGGGACGCGAGGAATCTGTGTTGCGCTCGAATAGTTTGTTTCTGCCCGGAATGCGGACAATTGTGATGGATTAATCGATCCACTTGAACAACCTTTCCTTACTTCGGAAAAATTCGTCACGACCGAGATACGGTCATAATCGCTAGAGATGGGATCAAGTACCTGGCAAACAGGTTCGAACCTTGATTGATGGAATTCGAACTCTCCATAAGTACTTCGAAAATGGAAATAGTATTCCCAAGTATACTCGAACCTTTGCCAAATAAATATAACATGAAATTCACTAATTAAATGAAAGCTTTCTAAATTAATCTATTTTTTTAATGCAAAATATACTCATGAATGGCTTTCATTGCCAATACATTGATGGATTTCGAATTTCTTGTACTTTTGTCTCCCATCGTAACAAATCACCCATTATACCAGACTAAACGATCTTAAAAACAGGTATGTGACAAAATTAAAAGGAACTACATACAAAAATATCATAATGAAGGAGCTGATCTTGAGTGGCAAAAATTTCCAAGTCCAGTAGACCGTCAAATTCAAACTTCAATTTCTAGAATCAGAATTGGGCCCATTCATCTTTGTTAAACAAAAAAGAAAACACGATCTGCGATATATGTAAAGTACCAGTTAACATGAATCATCTAATAATAGAATGCAAAAAATATGAAAGAATGAAAGAAAGCCAACGCTAAGTTGCCTGGATCTTTACCCATTTTGTTAGGTTCTGAGGAGTATATCGCCGGTGTTGTCCAGTATATCAAAGAAACTAATATGTATAAAATATTGTAAGAAAATGTACCGTGTTGCTAATGACCTTTGATGTTGAAGCAACATTAAATAAATAAATGTGTGTATGTATGTACCTCCAGAACATCCTTGATAGTATGTATAAAGAAAGGTGTAGATATACATATACGAGCGTATCTGGATCGAGATGTGCATCAGTTTGCATCGATAGTGATCCGGGGCTGCCTTAAGCTGCCGAAACTGAAGCGTTTGCGTACAGAGTGCGATACCAATCCGGAACTATTAATTGGAATCGGCTCTATCTCGAGCACATCCCTTAAACCGGAGACGGGGATACCGGTTGATCGGAGGCGTCCACTGTGAATCTTTGGTAGAACGAGTCGAAGGGATAGCGGAGCCGTTAGATAGCATCACGCAAGTAGAAACTCATGTATTCGGAGCGGTCGTAATTAGATACCTGGCTGTACCACCGGCGTCGATGTTGCGCGCCTCTGTTCTCTTGGTCAGCCTCTAAATCCTTCGACGAAATCATGGGAGGAAAGTGGCTGCTGCGTCGGCAGCCATAAGGCCTCCGCGCATCGACCGGCCCGTTTATTGGAAGTGACAGTTTAACACAGGGCCGAGACGGCGACGGGGCGAATAATATCGGGGCAGCGGCGTTGCTCGGCGCGATCCACCGGTATTAATTTTGAAAACAGCTTCCTGTGTAACGTTCGACATTGCACGGTTTTCTTTGTCCGGCCGGTTGCTCGCATAAATTCCGGCTAGAGAACCTGATGAAACCCCCCCCCCCCCCCGTACGGTGTACAGCACACCGTAAAGGAGAGAAAGTTCAATCGCCCTTTTAAACCGGCACACGCTTCGGATTTCTAAATTGCAGATTCGATGAGGCAAGAGACGAAACTTTTCATACACCGGGCCCGGGCCTTTCGACGAAGATTTAAGGACGCCCCGACCCGGAACCCGCCGGGCTCCACTTCTAATACGCTTTGCATAACTTTATTTACGCCAAGCGATAACTCACCGGAATCACATTAGCCTCCCGATTGAGATTCCGACGGGGACACGAAAAATGCGCCGGCTTGCGCAACCCCACGCCTCACCGGGAAGATCATGCGCGAACGGAGAAAAATGTTTTTTCTTCAGATTTTAATAAAAGACTCTCCATGTAAACCTCCGAGGTAAGCTTGACGAATGAAGGCTGTCGCTCACTAAACGACACCGGACAAATGTGATCGCGTCCACGTGCTCGTAACAGCACAGAACTTTGGCGGGAAAGTGATCATTCCAAGAGTGGCTTTTTAGTGGCATACAAAAGCGTCTTGCCGACTGAATCGTAGACTTCGCGGCGCGAGATCGGCGAGAGATCGCGACCGAGGAGGAACGAGACAACGGTTTCTCGATTCATATTTCCTTGAACCGCGGCGGTGTCGAACAGCGACGCAACGAAATTCCATCAATTATTCTTTCTATATGCCCCGAACACCCAACGAGCGAAGAATTAACCGACATAAAAGGAGTTTCGAAGCGTGTACGTTCCTCGGTCGCCTTCTACGACCGCGGAAAAAAGTCCCGAACATCGTTACGACATTTTCTTGCGAGTACCTATCCATACGGGCCGATACAAGCCGATTCTTGTCCCCGATGTCTGTCCCGGCGATCGTACTTTCATCTCTTGCCGCTAGCCTTTCCGTCTCCTTCGCTCCCTCCCCCTCTCTGTCTCTCTCTCTCTCTTTGTTCGCTCGAATCCTCCATCCGTATCCTCCTTCGTTTATTCGCGGGTCTATTCCTTCTTCTCTTTATCACCTTCCGCGTTCGTCGCGCAAGCCGTTAAATTTTATTGCAACGAGATCTAGCTGCAAATTAAGTCTATCGACAGACGATCTACGTCCGGCCGGAGGGTCGTGCGAGGATGCGTCGTTAACGCGATCGTAAATCGCGCGCGACTCCGGCCGCCAATACCGTTTATTACGATTTTATTATGAAATCAATATATTAAGGGGACACCGCGAGCTAGTAAGCGGATTATGATAATTCAGGCCGGCGTGGCGCGCGGCGGAGAGCTGTCGCCGGAAGCGGCCACTTTCGCGACGAGACGCGAATTCGATGGCTTTGAACATCCCCTCGAGCCTTGCGAGTCTTCGACGCTGCACAAAATGAAACTCGCCTCGGTACGTCTATATCGTGGAATTCATCGATGCCGGGGACGAACGAGGAAATGTATAAATTAAGTAACCATTCAATGGAACTTTGTCATTGAATCTTTACGCGGCAAGGAATACATTCCTTCCCGAGGGATCGGCGCGTGCTTCAATCAAAGCATCCAATTGCGCGATTGAAAATTCTCGTCAAGCAATGAGCACAGTTCAACTTGGGATTGGAAATTTTATTTCGATACCATAATGCAGCATTGTTCTTCGAAAATGTATCGCTACTGGAAACTCGAACTTCTGTAATTGCATTAAAGACTAGAAAATCAGCTGGCTGCCGTGTCAGAGACCGGGAACTGTTATCCAGGAATATTGCACAACAAAGTTGCAGGAACGAGGTAAAGCGCGTTGCGCGGCGAGTCTTCATTACCCATAAAAATTGCATAATTCGTAGGATGGCCGGGGCAAAGGGAGCAAAAAGTAGCTTCCTCCGTGTTTCATTTAGTCCCTCCCACCGATTTCCAGAGCCATTCAGTTCTGGCCAGCAGCCCGAATCCGCCGATTATCGGGCGCGATTACGCCGGGGCCGACCGTATTTCGGCTCGAGAGAGAAAAACGGAATCAATCACGCGAATCGCGTGTGTGCACGTTTCGTCGAAACTGCTCGGCCGGTGATCGAGCAACGTTGAAACGCCGGAAGAGGGAGGATTAGTGACACAGTGTGTTAAAAAGTCTGCGGTGTTCGTGGTTGCGACCTGTTAATTCCGTTTCATTACCATTTCGACGGGGGCCGGCCGATACCGTGACCGAGCCGAACGGACGGAGATGCTCGGTTTCGTTTCGTGTGTAATTTCGAATCGGTTTTATGTATGCGATCGGTACGCGGGGTGGCGCCGAGACGGCATTCGCTCGATTTTATGCACCTGGGGATCGGCGAAAAGAGGAGTGAAACGAAACGGAACGGAACGCAAACGGGGGAAGGGGGCCGCGCGCAGTTATACGGTCTCGATCTCTTAGGAAATAATAGAGAAGAGTCTGGCCCGAGTACTACGAATCCCGATATTTAAACGGAACACGGGGGCCGTAGGAATCGTTTGGACGTCGAAAAAATCCCGTAGAAAGAACGAGTCGGCCGCAGTTCCACCAAACAGACGATTCCGCCGGTGAAAGCCCGGAGGGCTCCTGCCCGATACCCGCCCGCCGATTTCCAGTCGTCAAAATATACGTTTGTCCCGTTTCCAACGGGTTTGTCTCTACTCACGGCCTCATTTTAGCCTGTTGCTAATATCCGTTGGCCCGCGATCATCCTAGGCCGATTCCCTCCGTTTCATGGGTCCGCTGCGCTGCTGATGCCGTTTTCTGGTGCTTCTGTTGCGTGCCCCGTGGGCTCGCCGCGATTAGCCACTACCCAAGATTAGAGCGTGCCACGGCAATCGTTTCGTTCTTCGTGCCCGTTCCGTTTCGTTTTCGTTTCGTTTCGTTTCGTTTTGTCCGTTTCGAATGTCCATTATGGTACCGGAGGGCCGGAGTCATTGAACGCTGCCGCGCCGTGAGAATCCACCGGGAACGTGCGATTTTAGGGGGTTCCTTTCACTCTGGCAACCTCTCCTGGATTCTGCCGGGACTACGAGCCGTCCCGGAGCGATCGTTAGACGCGGAGCAATTCCTCCCGAAATGCTGATTATATGGAGAGCTTTGCTCGAGAGCCAGACCTACGACGGCTGGGAATCCTGATCTCCATATATCTGCGGTTTCATTACCAATGGGATAGGAGGCTTGGCTCTATTCGGACTGCGAGACGCTGCGCAGACTAAGTATTATTGCCAGCCGGCTATATTGTTAGGTGAGACACGCCTTTTAAATACGAGGATGCGCGATACCGTGTAGCAATATTTATTGCACCGCTCATCCGCCTATTATTCGTACCCCTCTTACTGCATCTAGATTCCAGAAGACCGCAGCTAAAACCTCCCTTCTTGGATCGGCACACAACTATTGTATCTCTCGGTTTTCTTCCGAGAGCCTCCCTGGAAAAATATTGTTATTATGTTGCTCTTATTGTGCTGAGCTTGTAGAAAATCGTTGAACAATGTATGGGGTGAAGCAGAATTTATATGCACGCTAAGGGTGTAACTAGTCAATAAATCAGAGAGCGCATAGAAAGAATCCTTTTCTCTGAGAGAAATATATTTTATGATTCTAAGAGATTCATCACACTTCAACTGTGTCTATCTAAACTCACTTAGAAGATGATCGTTCACAGGTTGCTTTGAATAAATAAAGAATCATACAATTTTTCCTGCAGAACACGAGTTCGAAGCTGCACCCTTTACGATTTTTAGTAAATTCAGTAGAGATTCATTACACTTCAACTGTGTCTATCTAAACTCCCTTAGAAGATGATCATCTATAGATTGCTTTGAATTAATAAAGAATCATACAATTTTTCCTGTAGAACGCGAGTTCTAAGGTGCGCCCTTTACGATTTTTAGTAAATTCTTCGATGCTTGCTGCTTAGATAACATAGCGAAGTAAAGCAATTTTGTTTTATCGAGGGCATTGCTGCGACCATCGCACATACTCGTCACAAACTCGGGAGCGCGATGCGATAGGTATTCTGTTAAAAGGAAAACTAGAAGGCAAGAGACAAATGATTTCCCCGGCAGAAAAGTTCGCAGTGCGCATTCAGAGAGGTGTTCGGTCGCAGCCGTCTCGTCAAGACCCACCGCACAAGGTGTGACTCAGAGGCCAAGCTTGTATCTATCTACTCCCGGTCTTCTCCTTGTCCGAGCGAAAGGATAAATTCCTGGTCCCTAGGACTTATCGCTCCAATATTCATCGGTCTCCTATGCATGATGCATAACGTTCACCCGAAACGGCCGGCCCGATGTGTTCGTATACGGCTAATGGCGCGTAAAGCAGCGGAGCAGTCGTGTCGCTCGCGGAAAGAAGGTGTTCTTCGACGTAAAGGGTCATCGGCGAGCGTCGTGTTGCGAATATGTATATCCTTTTACGCGGGAAACGTAATTAACCGTTTCGTAATTGGTATTTAGCGGCCGATCGTTAAGCGAATCGGCAGCGGTGCAACCGGAATGGCCGGACGAGGTCAGATTCGCCGAGATGTGGGTGAGAGAAAGAGAGAGGAGAGGGGCTCACGCGTGATTAGTGTCAACGAGCTTGGTGAAAGGAAATTTCTAATTGCATGCGCGCTGCGCGTCGTCCGCGGAAAGGGAGATATAATCGTTGCGCGCGTCTCACGTGGTACGAGCCACGTGGGTTTCGCGAGCCGCCGAAAAACCGCGTGCTGGTTCTCGAGTTTCACGACGACGGGATCGATCATCGGCGTAGCATTCATCGAAAGCTCGCTTGGAAACCGCGCCTTTTTCGGACGACAGTTTGTTAACCGGCTCGTGAATTCGCGCGAAATTAAAGCCGGCGTCCGAATCGAGCCGGAATTGGATTAGGGCGGCGCGTTTCACCGTATTCAACCGAACGGGCACGAGCGATCGCTATTTTCCGGCTGACCATTTCTGCGTTACACCTTCGAGATGGAATGCGGCCCCGGTACAATCGTGGCAGCAACGCTGGCCGCAACTTCTCTTTGCTACGTGTTCGTCACGCTAGTCGTTGCCCTCCTCCTTCACTTCCTCTTCTTCCTCCCTGCCGCCCGATCGGTTGTACTTATTTAAATTCAAATCTAACTAGCCAGTACGCTGATTGCAGGGGCAGTTCTTGCTCTAATCGCGATTGCTCGTTTTCGAATGTTCAAGGACTCGGTTTCGAGCGGATGCACGGCCACGAGGATTCGCGATTCCGTCGGCCATTGGTCGGGGGAGCGAGCGGCGTCGATAAATGGGAGGCGAAGATTACAGAGTTGTAATTTTAGAAATGGTAGGGGTATTCATCTGCTGGTTAACGAGGCTCGGCCTGTGTACCGATAGCGAGCCAATTTTCCGCAAATATATATCAACCCCTGACGGTGGCGCCTGGGTATATTCGGACCCACCGGCTCAAAGGATTCGTCCAGCTTCGTCTCATCTTCCGATGATTAAGTTGTTATCGTCCGCTTTGGAAATGGAACGACTGGAGCCGCATCAAAGATCGCGATAGCTGGTCGCTCGGCCTCGATCGCTCCAACCTTATAAATTTGGATTAATCTATGTCAAAGAATTGTGACCAAAATATTCCCAAGGATCCAAAAATTCACAAGGATCTATGTGGCAACATCGCCCCCGAATGAAGTCGTCAGCCGCGTCTACCATTCGAGAGGTTCAAAAGTCTAAAATTCCTGTGAATTCCGGTAAAAATGATTGAATGAGTCATTACGACTAATCTGCACTATAAGCCTGAACGAGAAATAGAAAAGGATTGGGCAACGCGCAGCAGGGTGGCCGACGCCAATCACGAGCGCAAATTGTTCGCGATCAACCAGCTCGGAGAACATCCGCTTCTAATTTAGGATCGCGTGAACCAAACTAGAACTCCGCCTTATAAAAAAAGACAATGGCAGCTAATAAGAAGGTGACCATACAACGACTGGTCAAGGTCTCGCGTCCGCGCGGCCACCATAGGCAGCTACCTTTAGAAAAATCCGTGTCAATCCGAGATTCCAATTCGGTCTGGTTCTCGGGTGTTCTCGCCCCGGCACGCACAATTGTAACAAAGTCGAGGATCGATCCACTTTATCGGAATCGGCCGCGTAATTATCGGGTAACGAACTACAATGATCCCCTGCTGCCTTTCATACACCGGAGTTATTCGCGGCGTGCAATCGAACGGGAGGCGAATGTAGGAAAAAAAGCCCGATTTCTCCCGTGGAAACAAGCAGACTCCGGCAGAGATCTGTGTCTCGCGGTGGGCAACCGTGTTATTATATCATTCCAGGCGAAAGAAGTAAACGTCGGGTTTAGCAATCTGACGGAAGACGTGATTTAAGAGAGCGCGCGCAGATGTCATTACAGGGGGATCGCGGTTGAACACAATCCTACGGAATCTATCCTTGTATCCGTGCGAACACCGGTATAACCATAGGTTTACCATGCGAAATCGATCATCGATCTTCCACACGCGTGTTTATGCGAATTTAACGAACGCCGGTTGTAAAGTCACTCTCGGTAATTGTCTCTTAAATTATCCCCGCGTAAGAACCTATAAAACAATCTATCCTACAAGAGCAGAAGACGCGACAGCAATTTCACTCTTCTTACATAATTTACAATTACATACATCAATGGCTTAATACGACTTTTCCGGGTTCAATACAATTTGCATAGGTCGGTCGAAGGAGTTAACGCTGAAGACTAAATTTAGTTTAGATTAAAGATTAAACTGGAAGAGCCCGGTGCTCTCCGTATTCGAAAGGGTCAAACAATGCTTTCAGGTTGAAAGATGATGCCCCGAAATTTCACATAGCTAACCCCTCATTCAAGGGTAATATGATATTTTCTTCTGTCGGTTGTTAATTAAGATATTAAGATGACAAAAAAAATCGAAAATACTCGAACTTACTTCTGGCAGTTGACCCTTAAGTAAGGGGCTAGCGACTTGAAATTTTGGGGGATTATCTTTCAACCTAAAAGACTTTTTGCATACGATATCAATAAAAATGGTGGTGGGGGCCGCTAGACCATGTCAAGTCGTCTTTAACTTGAAACTGACCCTGGAATACGTGCATTAGCAACCGACTGAAACCGGGTTCAGCGGTGGTTCCGCGAATTCCGCGGCTTCCAGGCTTCGCGGCGGTAATTATTCGTCAACGAGCGTGCGGGGTTAACGTCGATTACGCGCAAATAAACAGCCATTAACGAGTCGGGAAGAGGTGAACAGTTGATTAAGTCGAGCGCGAACGGTCGCTCAGCTTTTCACATACGAACGCGCAACCGTTGTGCGCGAGGGGGATTCGCGATTTACCTTGGAAACGCGAGGAAACGTTGCTTGCACGCTGTAATTTACCGTTTACGCAGACGGCCGCGGCTATCGGACGGTGCTCCGCGGGCCCGTTATTAATAATAACGGCCATTAACGATTATACGGCCGACAGTTATTAATTCTTGGAGGCGCGATTCGACGGGGCCCGTCGACGGATTTACCTCGTTTGTCACTGCGCGACGATTAATGCATCCGTCGGTGGTTGGTTGCGTGAGCCGATCACGCCGGAACTTTGATATTCCAGTCATTGTGAGTTGCAATGTTCTTTCGCCGATTACCAGACGTAACCTGTCGCTCCGACAACGAGCGGAGCCGGTAGTCCTGGATATTAAGTGAGTCATTCCCTCGCGCGCGATCATCGATCTGAAATGACATAATTAATTCCCGGATTTCTTTGCCGACCACCACTGACGGGTCACGTGAGCCCAGGCCGAAAACAAGGTTGAACGACTTCGAAGCTGAATTATTCCCGATGACATTGATAGCAACGAGAAGACGCTAATTGGAATTTATGTGGCTCCGAGGTGTTCGGCGTTATGTGTGTCACATCTCTCTTTCGTTTAACCAGGTCCCTAGACTCGCGCATTTCCAGGAATATATGTTTTATAAGTAATGTAGACTTTTTTTCGAATGATGAGGATGCTGGACACTGTCATATTTGTCATCCCCACTCTCTGGTCTCTCCTTTCGAAGGTAGAGAATGTTTTACGTTGAACCTCGAGAAGAGATCGCTGTGTCACACGTCGATCCGAGTGCTTGTATAATTTTATGCGCAGCGATCGAATCGAATACGACGATCGAGAACTAGTTCAGCCCACGGAATCCGTATAAAAGCGGCCAGAAATTAATTCGATCATTGAGTTATTGCCGAATTTCAATTGATAGAATTATTTAGTCTATTAAACACAGGTGGTCGGGCAATCAACGGCCCAATTTATGTGCTATCTATTCTTAATTTACTGCTACCAGCGAAACGCACTTGGCAATTGGCGGTGGGCGTTGTCGATTCAATTCGAGGTCTCCGCTTTGCTGGCAGCTATGCTCAAAAACGTTAGGCGCGCAAGGAGCCGGGCAGCGTGACGATAATCGTGTGCCGGTAGCATGTAATCGTCGAGATACCGAGGTGGCAGCAACTATGCCAGCGCTTTCTTGACAACGGCGTCGCCGGGTTATCGAAAAAGGACATTATTGTTGCATAAATATCGAGCAAGCGGGTTCGCAGTCGACGGCTACCGTTCGCCCGCGGAAAACCTATTCCGCGCGGTCTTATTGACATTTCCGAGCGGCCTGTATCCGCCGATCGAATCGACCGCATTCGTGTAAATTATTAATAAGCCATCGATACCGTTTCGCCACGTGATAACGGACGCTTTACGCACGCTTTACGGCCCCTGTTGTTTTATTCACCGGCAGAAACGCGTAAACGAACGACGAACCGCCGTATTTTTAGCGATATTATTTACTGCCCGTCCCACAATATTTCTTGCCCGGGGAGAATTCGCTCCCGCTGAATGTTTTATGCTCTGTTTATACGCCGAGAAATTTCGTTGCTCTATCGCCGCTTTCATTCGCCGGCCTTTTAACACATAATTTATGGAGAAGATGAAACTCCGCTCTACATGACAGTCGAATAAAATTCGTCGGCTAGTATCTCGATGCATCCTGTCGAAATAAAACGTTCACGTTACAATGGCGAGGCGAAGAACAACGGTAGAAAGTTTCTTGTCTACCGACGCTGATGGAACGTTCTATCGTAAAACTTTGAACAACCTCAAAATCGCTTGTTTAACATACAGTGGATAAGAAAAGTAAGTTAACACTCATATTTTCAATAATGAAATCGCGATAACAGTAATATTTATTCACTTATAAAAATAAACAAGTTGATTACATATTTAATGGTAATGTTGAAAACAAAATTTATCACGATAATCACGGTCATCTGAAGATTTATCAAGATATTGATCTTTCTATACTAAATATACAAAATTTGGAGTGCCAAAAGTATGTTAATGTATCGTTGAATAACACTGTCCAACACCAAATTTGTTTCACAATTACATTCTGATGGTGGTGTTCATTATTGAAAATGTGAGTGTTACCTTACTTTTCTTATCCACTGTACCTGTCCGATGTCGATGTCCGTTCTATTCCGAGTCAAATGAAACGTCTTCGATAACACAATTCCTGATTGAATTGAGGGGAAAAAGTTACCCTCTCCATGTCAGTGTCACACAAGTCTTAACACTAAACCTACCATGGCCGGTAAAATGAACCGGTATTATATTTTTCATTTCGGATTCGATAAATTTCTTTAACCAATCACATATTATAATGAAAATTGCAAGAGAATCTAAATAGATAGAGTCTTGTCATTTTTATAAACTGAAACATTTTAATCGCTTTTAGTGCCCAGTACTTTCAGTGTTAATCTGGCAACTCTATTTCTGCTACATATTTCGAGAAGCACGTTATCATAATGATGCAGTATTATCTATGCTGTGCGGGAACGCGTTGATTATTTTATAGCAAGTCGCATAAAATTTATGCCGTAAATATATATTAGGTTCGCCGGTTCTAGTCGCCGGAGTACGACTGTATGCGTTTGTTCTAAGTCCAGTTAATTCCGTAATGGAAAGAGAAGCAAACGAGGGCAAAGGCTAGAATATGCTAATCAGATTA
Source organism: Lasioglossum baleicum (assembly GCF_051020765.1). Lineage (NCBI taxonomy): Eukaryota > Metazoa > Arthropoda > Insecta > Hymenoptera > Halictidae > Lasioglossum > Lasioglossum baleicum. The sequence goes on from NC_134931.1 coordinate 20,273,430, forward strand.
CAGGCAGGCGTGGTGTATGCTAGTTATGCGAAAACGGAAAGACCACTGTTCAGACTATCGAACCAGTCCACGGACCAACTCCTGGCGCAATAACAGTCGAATATTAATGCGGTACATTTTTCATCGCCGCTTTCTACGTTTCAATTCGAAACCCCGGCGATAATTACCGGCTCGGGTTTGTGTTCTATTATTTTGTTCCTCGGCCGGATAATTATAGTGGTGCACGCGCGACCGAGAAAACCGTAAGAACCACGGAAAAAGGTATCGATGACTATTTACTGCGACGGGTTTGGTTTCCGCGCGGTCTCCGCTGATTATTTCAGTTATCTGTGGCAAGTAATTCGCGGAGCTGGGCTGTGTGTGTATAATTTGTAACCGTTACGCTGATACGGGAAACCTGTCACCCATAATATGTGGGTTCGCGATACCTGAACTCAATTTCGAATCGGCATGTATTTAGTAAGGAAAAAGTTCAAGTAAACGTGTATGTTTTCCATGCCCAATGTGCTCTTGTTTCCGAGCGTGCATGCTACAATGATTCTTTCAACGACTCGCTAACAAGCTCTCTTATTCAGATGTTTATAAGTCGGCTTTAATTTCTCACGCACGACCTTGCCGATTCTTATGTAAACAGTATTTCGTAGTGCTTTCGGGCCGTTCGGAACATGTATCGAATATTGGTCTGGCAAGATTTATGATTCGACGTTGATTTATTCGGCTCCACCAATTAGCTCGTAGACGCGATTTTATTTCCCCTGCTGTTGCCACGTTGTTGCAGATTGTTTCCATTTACTATACTCGTTCGTTATTTATACTTTTATACTTAAAACTAGTTCTAATCCGAGTATCGTGATTATTGCATAATTTTGAAAATAGCAACAGCAATTTTCACGGTGAACTAACAAGTCACCCTCAATAACGTCATCTAATAGTTTCATTTAAGATTGCAATGTGAAAGACCATTTTTTCTTTTTTTATTGAGCCACTGAATGTACAGGTTTATTTCAGCTTTTACAGTTATACATCAGGCTTACAGTTAGTGTACAATAATTAATAATCGCTAGAGATGTAGATTGCAGTCGTTTAAAAACTGGAAGATATATTCGTATGCTTTAACATTAGGTTTAGCAAAGAAAATGTCCGCCTTTAATGGTAGAAAAAACTTCATTTAATGATCGATGCGTTTCTATCGATACTTTTTTTAAAACGAATGTTGAAGTCGTAGCAAATACAAGAACAACCAACATAAATATAAATATGGCCGTGACGCCGCGCCGTTGTCTTAGGATTTTTTTAATTTGAGGGTTAGGATCAACTGGATCTCTAAGCTCTGAACCCAGAGTTGTGTTAATTGGGATGGATGTTACCAATGTATTGAAATCATGGCAATATAAATTGTAATTACTATCAGAGATAATTATATCTTTTAGCTCAGGAAGACAATCAATGCTGAAAGACAATTTCTTTGCTTTCTTTTGATGCAGCACAGTTACTGAAAATCCTATTACTAGGCTTCCGGTAGGTAAAGTGTTAACAACAACAGAAATAATGAACTCGGGAACAAGATCACAATGTTTCTTTTATTTTTGAGCGAATGATCTACTTAACTCCTGCCCACATAACGCGGAAACAATGGATCGTAAAGCATGTGTTCATACTCTAAAAATTCGAGAGGCGTGCAAATATCGTTAGAGGTCACCAATGATCACCAATATCGTATCCCTGGTCGCAACATGTTAGCTATCACCTCGGTACTGCACTTGCTCTTTTGCTTGGACCATAAAACAACTTGGCAAACAAATCTTTGCCTATCAAAAAAAACGAAAGACTTTTCCGTTCTCTGTCAGGACACGCCATTAATCTCGCGCTGGCAGCGACAAATCACCGGACAAAATTCGAAGGGGTTCTTTGCAAATTGTTCTGTCCGTAATCTTCGCCATCTGTTCGCAGCATTATAGTTAGCGAACGATCCGTTACCACTACGCGATCGCGACACACGCGGTTTTAATTGCCACTCCTACGACCGCTTATCTAATCTCGAAGAACGCGGCGAAGTTTCTTTCCGAATCTGGTGCACGGGCGTCTGCGGCACGGCTGGCTGCAGCGTTGAACCCGCGCGCGCGCGTATTAGCTGTGGACGCGTGGGCGTCATCTGTGCACTATCGCAGCCGATTTCCCTCGGCAGAGAGGCTTCGTTGAAAAAGGAAACCGGTGGTTTTTAAGTAACCCGCGTCACGATAATACGTACAATTATCGGGCCGATTACGTTTCGCAACCGGGCCGTCTTGTCGCCGTTATTGCGCGCGGCGCGGCGTCTTCTCGTCGGGATGAAATCCTCGGCGCGAAGCGAAGGCGTGAGAGATCGTTAAGATCGCTCGAACCTATCCTCCGTGTATCGGACCGTCGGCAGACAATAGGTCGGGTCGGGGCCCGGTCGTGTAAGTAATTGAAATCGAGGCGAGCAGGCGGGAGGGCGCGGGACGGAACGGTTTCGCTTTTGAAACACGAGCGGATCGGCACCGGATCGACGGAGACGGGTCGCCGTTAATTAAGAAAATTTGCATGATCGTAATCGCGACTCGTTAAGCAAAACGTTGCCCGTTGCGGGCCCCGGATAAATCGGTAGCCCCCGCGGAATCGATAGCCGCCGTCGATTTCGAAAACGCTGCGCCGAGATCGTGCGGCTCTCGATCCCTTGCGTCCGACGACGCGACGCGCGAGTCTACGGATCGATTTCTTTGCTCGACGTAGTCGACTCTCGGCGCGCAGCTTTCGATCATGAAAGTGTAATTGCCGGAGCGGAGACAACCGGCGGGTACACGTTACGTGCACCGCGGCTGATCATTCGCTCATAGAAAATTCATCGTTGAGACTAATTGCGACTAATGGCCTGGGACTCGGATCAGCAGGGGTTAAGCTGCCAGAAGACTCGAGATTGCAACACGTGGAGGCGTTGGATGAGAGCAAACCGATGGTGACGAACCGCCGAGCCGCGTCTTTAATAGGAAAGAAGACGGCGCGGCGAGGGACCATGAAAAGAGCGAGAGAGGAACCAATGGATCGAGCACCGTGTAACGACGATTTAACAAAACGAAAAAGAAAACGCGCCGCGGCGATCGGCGCGGCGCGGCGTGTCGGGGAAGAGAGAAAGGCTGAAACAAAAGACGCGTTCGTCGCCCGAGCATTATCGTTGCTGTTATAGTTGCACGCTCGTGACTACAATGCCCGGGCCCCCGTGGAAAAGGAGGCTGCCAATCGGGCAGATTCAGGCAGTTCCTGGTAACTTTCTCCTCTCGACTGCGGCGAAACTCGGCTAGCTTCGAGTCATGATCTCTTATGTAGATCTACTTCTCTTCCTCGTGCACCTCCTCCTCCTCCTCCTACTTCTTCGCCTCCTCCGCGACTCTACCACTACCGTCACGCTTTATATACTTCGTAGCTTCTCGTCTTCCTCCTCCTCGCTTCCCTTCTTTTTCTTTTTCTTCTACTCGCTCTCCCTCTCTCTCTCTCTCTCTTTCTCTCCGAACCGGGTCTAGCACCCGTTGATGCTGCTTTTACGAGCGTTCTTGCTCCGGAATCGCTCGCTTACCTCACCTCCTAGCAAGATATACCCGCGATCTTCGGATACACGCTGCGCTTTCTCGTCTCCTCGCCTGGCTCGTTTGCTCGATGCACGGATTCGGGACGTCGCGTCGCATCGTCGGACGCGCACGACTCGCGTTTTCACACAGGAAAGCGGCTAAAGAATCGCCTCTCGAAATCGCCACGTTACGTCGATTACAGCTGCCGATCGAACCGCGCCTGTAGATCCCCGGTCTTGTTTCACCTCGAGTTTCTCGATCTTTTCCTAGCGACATGCTGCTTCGAGGGGCTTTTTCTCGCGGTTTTATCGTTCACGTTTTTCCGTGGGGAATAAAATGTGCCTCGATTTTTGCAGACACACTCGGAGACAATTCGGTGCCGGCTTTTATAGCGGTCATTAAAATACGTGCCGTCGAGATATCTAGGTGTTGTAAACTATTACACCACGTCATATAAACATTTAATATATCATATTACAGCTACGAACTCGATTTTATAAACTCGACACGATTGCCAGCCGACCGAAAGGTCATACAATAGAATATAAAAGAAACGAAACCGTCTATCACTGTGTTTAGAGTGAAAAAATTTTATAATAATTGCCGTTGAGTAGCGCATTACACTCCGACTGTTACGCAACCTTCGGCGTATCATATAGCGAAAATCATTAAACCCGCGAGAAATTTATTACGCTCGATCATTAGCGATCTGTGCGCTATTCACGGTGTGCCGGGGTAGACTATTAAATAAACCTATATACTTATGGAACGTATTGTAGGTTGATCCTGAATCATACGAAATGGATCTGTGTCGGTCGGCCGCCATTACGGGACTGCCGTCCCCCGCGCCGATCCGGCTCCCCCCCACACGGTTGATCTTTAAATTACTCGCGCCGCGCGTAGAAAGTTGCCAATTAACTCTGACAAATAAGCGATCGATGCTTTACATAAGGAATTTATTAGGAGCGTATCTGTTGTCCGCGGACACACGGCCAGATATCGCGGCACGATTGCGCTGGATGTCGGCCATAGGCCTTCGCTTCACCCATGAAATTCGAACCAGGCTGTTATTCGTTCTGCCGGTGGCGAAGCAATTTTCTCCTCGACCTATAGTTATGAATAGAACTTTAACTAGCGCGCGAGCGCGCTCGCCTTTTTTCCCTTGTTGCTTCCAGCCCGCGATCGACAATGGACCGTATATTGTCAAATCCCTGACACCGACGGGAAGTCAGCCATTGGAAACGAACGAGCAATTACTTTTATTACGGCGCGTTCTTGTCAGTCGTATATACCAAATATAGTCAAATAACAATATTATATTCTCCGCGCGCATTATTCCCAATAAAAGATCGTGTTACCGGTACACAGGACCAGTTCCACTCCGTTATGCCGACGTTTACTGCTAATCGACCGAACGTTCTTAACACGACAATTCACCGTCACGTGTCTCTTAAGATATTGAACGAGCGCAGATGGGTTTTTCAATCAATGAATAGATTATATCAGCTTACCGAGCATAATTTATTCAATCAATCCGTTATTGAATCACGCGATTCCTCGAGCATTCAAAGGATCAAAGATCGCCAAAAAACGAGCGTTCATTTTTCACTTCCGAGTAACGACCAACCACACACCGCTTACGTCGTCGGCGAGGACACGCGGTACTCAAACGAGATTGCGGTTTTCTACGGAATAATAGCGGCCATTTGTTAAAAACAAAGGGGGACGCGAGCACCGGCGAAACGGTGAAACGTCGTACGTTGATTAAATACGGTCCATCCGAGCCGTTTCATCGCGACGCGCGTAACCAGAAAACGTCGCGAAAATGCAAGGCAAACGGGGAGGAGTCCGTCGTCGTTCTATATTTGCGACATTTTCATCAGTATAATTGCTATAAACTGCCTCCCGCGGAAGAGTTCAGAGAGACGGTTTAGAAAAAGCGTAGCGGGAACGCATGAAAAGCCCCTGGTCCGACGCGACGGTCGATTTCAATGAAAGCCGAGGCGAGACGGCAGTCCTCTTTAAATGTCGCGTCTCGTTTCGCATTGCTCAATCCGCGACGACCTAAATAATTACAAAGCCCGTACAATCAGCATTCCTGACGACGCCTATGAGAAACACCTACGCCGCGCCGCGCCGCGCGCTGGTCGGAGTCTGCCAGAGCAACGCGGCGGTGAGCGAGCGCGACCACTATTGGCGCGGGACGATTTTCGCGTTCGTTTTGTCTCTCGTTTTCGCTGTTGATCGAGGGCCGCCGCGCCGGTTGCTCTGACCCAGATTCTAAGTCGGGGGAGGCTGCAGGGAATTCCCCGCCATTAGAACCGACGACGATCTAACGAACAATAGAGATCGACGGTAACGATACCGAGGGACGACGACGACAGCCCTGCCCACAGAGCCCCCTTTATTTTATTTTCGAGCGGACCCGCGGAAAGGTGCACGGCTCCGCGCTCCATTCTATGTAGATACCTAGCGACTCGGGCGTTACTCCCGTTTCGCCGGTGCACGCAGCCACCGAAAGCGATTCAATGGCCTCTAAATCTTGCCGCTCTATGAATAATTTACGCGTGTCGCACTTTCTAATTGACAATTAGCCGGCGACAAATAGTGTCATAAAGCCCGCTCGCGAACCGCTGCCCCGCTACCACCGCGATTTTTAAACGCGCGACCCCTCCCGTTTTATTCGAGCCATGGCTCGGGCATAAATCTCTCCTCGTTAGAATCGCGCCATGGTGGTCGCTGCTACGAGGCTCACGGCACCTTTGAAACCTCCCTTCTCCGCGATCAAACTGCTCCAGGATCTCTGACAGTCTTGAACGTCTTCAGTCATTCACAACCGATTATTGAATACTGTTTTCACAAGAGGAGCACATTTTACTGTAAAAACCACTGCATTGCAGAGGTTTCACTTCCGCTCCAATTACAAACAAGTCGTGCGAAAAGTGTGTGCGAGATGCTCTTGCGTGTGGAGGGTGGACCTTGGTGCCGAGGATAATGAGATAACCTTATGATATATTTGAATATTCGTACAAAGCGTTTGAGCAGTCAGAATTTAAATGAAGAAACTCTTTCAGCTCCGACAATTTAATTAATCCTTCCCATGCCGCTCCAGTAATTTCTTCAATTTACATGTTTACATCTCGCGCGGGCAACTGAAACATACAAATGCGTTTGCAGCTTCAGGCCTGCAATTTTTCACAGAAATTGTTGTTTCGATGATGACAGGATACAAAGAATGGAATTTTTATTACGTAGAAAAATGATAACTGTATTTATTTGAAGCCCGGTAGAATTTTTGAGCGCGCTTTCAACAGTTTCCAGTGGCAAACAAGTGCGCCGGGCACTATTTAAATATCGAATACCGGCTTTCGTCGCGATCAGCTCGAGGCTGGCTGCGAAACACAATCAAGCAGTAACAGAAAGGAGGGAACAATAGCGACACCATCCCCCGGAATTAATCGCAACGAGAGCCTCCTCCAACGCTCTCATTGAAAGAGAAACCGCGTGGTCGACATCCCCGCGTATCGAATCGCGATCTCGTGAACAAGCTCGCGAGCGTGTGCAGGCTCGTTCAGCCAGTCGCACGACCGTAGCATGATATCATTGCGGCGTTAAGGAGTGAGTCATTTCCTATTGACATTAAGAACGACAATCAAGCAAGCCGCGCGCGTTCCGCCAGGCGAGGAGGCTGCTGCGATCACTCTGCTCTCGCGTCGTCCCCTTCCTCCTTTTTCGACTCTGTTTAACCGGTGAACCTAACCCGATGTTCTGGGCCTCGGCAGAGGTTGACCTCGTTGCGCAATCTTCTCTCGTCAGGGCAAACGTGTACAGTGTACACGAACCGGCGCGAGCGAGCTACAACGAGCAAGCGTGTACGCGTTACAATGAATCCGGCCTCATCGTCGTCGACTTCCAGGAACCAGGAAAATACATTTGCTACGATTTCCTATCGTGTACACGCCGGTGGACAAGGAAATACGTAAAGAACAGGACGGCGAAGACGGAGAAGGGGTGGAGCGGAGGGGAACGAAGGGGGATAATGTTTTTGCAGCGAATGCATAAATTCCGCCGACTTTGCGTGCACCGTCTCACGAACCCCGGGAATCTGGGGCAAAAAGGGTAGGACAGGTTTACCAAGGTTCTTCTTTGTCCGCCACCTTGTTATCGTTATGTGCTCTCCTCTCGTTTTACGCTTTACCCGGCGCACGTCACCGGCTCGGCTAATTTATTGATTGCTCCACTGAATTGTCCCCGGGAATCCGGACAGATTTTTGCGACTCTTTGGCTTATAGACCGATCGTGGCGGAGATAATGTTTCTTCTTGCCCTCGGCTTGGCTCGGCTCGGCGCCGCGCCGCGCCGCGCCGGTTCTTGTCCTCCTTGGATAACGTGCGAATATTTTCGCTATCTTCGGGAATGTTCACACCGCGAGCGACCATTCTCGATAATCCGCCAGGATTTTTCCCGCGGCGGTAAAGACATTTTATCGGCGTTGTAACTGCTCCGATACGATCCCCGATCGCCGATAGCTAACGACGCCGCGGCACTAGTTATGTACAAGATCGAATCGCGTTTCACTTCTGGTAAACTTTCGACTTGTTCCATTCAATCTCCCCTCCCCCGTGGGGTTCCTCGGCGTACACCGCGAGCGACAAAACACACGAAATTTATGGCGACGTGACAGTTAATTAAGGATGAAATCTTACTCGGCGTGTGTACACTTTCCCGATGTTCCACATTTCTTCCGACCGGGAGCTTAATTACAACCGTTCGCACCTCGCCGATATTACGCAAACACGGAGAAACCGAGCGATTATATAAAAAGTTATTGTCGCAGCTCGGATTCTGTCACTTTCGCTCCGGAAACGTCACGGCAAAGCGAAAAATTCCAGACAAAATGCAAAGATTCAGACTGAAGCGTCATTGTGATCTCCGGAGCTAAGTGTTTAGAGAGCAGGGTGTTCCAACATATGGCTCGCGAGACACACGCGTCTCCTTCCCCGGTTAGGTACTTGCCCCACTCTTAGACTTCATCGTTGCCGTAGAACTTCGTCCCTGTTCATTCAGGTTTCATTAACAAGTTGGATCAAGTTGGAACTCCCTGGTTTAGAGGAACATAGTCTATCCCAGGCTAGACACGAATCACGTTTGCATCACCCGAGTCTTTTCCGAGAGGCGATATTATTGGAACCTTCGACTCCAAAGAAACGGCGACCCCTGAACGCAGGTCGTCTTTCGGCGGTATATATCTGCGTGTCGGTGCGGCTGCCAGGTGGACGCGTGTCGAATCGCGAATTTTGCAGAGAAAACAAATCACACGAACGCTGCCCCGTGTCCTTCGCGATGATTCGACCGGCCGGCCGGTTGGAATGCGCACGGCCCTGACCGTGGGCTAACACCTCCTTCTTGTCTCCGCGACGATTGTTTCGTACGTGACATGAAACCAATTGGTCCCCGGGCCGCGGGGGCCGTTGCGATACGCTGCTCCCAGACATCGACGCCCTGACGTGTCCGTCGTTTTTAGAACCGTTTAAGTCCCTTTAGCCGCTCCATCGATGTCCTCCGACGAGCACACCGTGCGCCCGCTGAATCACAATTCGCATTGATTTCGACGCGCGACACATAACCGGCATCTCGCTGTTGAATTTTTCGCGAATACTAAATAGCCATTTCTATCTGCTTGATTCCTTTTTCTCCTCGCGTCCGGGAACGTTCGACGGGGTTTTTGGTCGAGCGGACAAATTGGAAAGGCTCCTCGAGCAATAAGAAATTCGGTAGTCGTAAATGTATAAAATTAACGTCCGGTTTTATTGCTCGGGGCGAAGACGCGCGGCTAATTCGATCCTCTCTATGGTAATCGCGAACCTTGAACTCGAAGTCTCGATTCGAGATATAACGTTGCTAGAACATTTCATTGCCGTTCGGTAATGTGTAATTACTAGACTGCGGATCTTTACGCAAAATAAAAAATGTTTTCATTGTTTGCAAGACACAGGTGCCAAATAGAAATTTCTATCTTCTTTTAATTATCTTATTCAGCTGAAATTGATACACTGATGTTCTTAAATCTTCTTAATTCGTCCACTGCTTTAAATTGTACGTGCCCATTTTTGTCATAAATGCATAAAATCCGCTCTTGAGAAAAGTGAAAGGGCATGAGTCACCGAAGTTCAAAAAGAGTATTGTCTCATCGTCGCGTCGTTATGGTGATAGAGCAACATCCGTTAAAAAAAAAAACACATGAAACCGCCGTGGCGTTTACGGGGGGGAAGCCATTTGTCAGCGGTTCCTCCCACAAACACGACCATCGGTGAATCGAATTCGCTCCGGTGCCCTAACGAGGATCGTCCCCGTTCGTCTAAGAGAATCCAGGCTGATGAGTGAAACGTCGATCTGTAGCGATCCGATCGTGATCGGGCCACGAACCGTAAACCAGATCCAATCCGGTTGGCATCTGGTCCTCTGTCAAGCCGGGACGGTTTTACGCAAGAGTGACAAGCAGGCGCGAGCGTGTTCGTAAAAGGAGTAAAATTTCGTGGGGCTGGCTGGTTACAGGCGCGAACAGAACGACGCGGTGAAACGGTCGGCAACCGTCGTGGACAGAACGTTAACTTTTCGGCCGCGTTTTTCGGCTGTACCGTCAGACGTTTACGACCCGGTGCGACCACGGAACCGGTTGCTACCGCGAGACCCGCTCACGATTTCGTCGCGACGAAACAGAGCGAGAGAGAGAGAGAGAGAGAGAGAAAGCTTTTATGATAAAATAACGCGAATCGTTTTCTCGCAGGTGAATACTTTAAGGTTTAAGAGGCGACGACACGTCCGTTGAGAGCCACGCTGTTTCCAGAGCACGGCTCGCCGGATCGGCTCGGCTCGGCGTGGCAACGTGCGAAACACCGTTCGATCGACGGCCCCCGAAATAAAAGCGGAATTGAAATATCGTCGTTCACTAGGCTTCTTATATAACGCCGCGCCTCGCGGCGCATAAATTATCCGCGTTATTACGCTGACTGAAAGTAGAAGAGATAAATTCGCGAGATAAATAGCGATAGCCCGTAAAGTGAGTCGTTGTTTTACGAGACCAAGATACATTTATAATATTCGCTCGTATATCACCGGCCGGTTAACGCCGCGAAAAATCGAGCAACTTTCAGCGGATCCGACGCGAAGAGAGCTTCTCACGGAACCGCGTGTGCAACCGGCGACCGCCCGAGCCCAAGAGCCCGTACGAATCGCGAATGCAGATCACGTAGACACGTTCGCCACGAGCGCAATCTTTTGCTAACCTCGACAATGTGTTTCCCGGCCCTCGAGCCTTTTCGGACCGGGACGATCAAATATTTGCCGAGACAGTTCATAAATTCCGCGATATTCTCCTAACTAGGGATGGAATCAAAAGTACCTCGCAAACAGGTTCGAACCTTGATTGATGGAATTCGAACTCTCTATAAGTACATATGTTTCTTCTATCGATCGTATTATACGTATTATATATAATAAGTATTTAATCGTTAACCGCAATTTTTTAACGACTAAACTAGGAGATTAATTGTTATTTGCGATTAACGATTGAAGTAGAAATTTAGTCGTCAATCGTTGATTAATTTTTTGCCCAAAACTACTCCTAACCTCCGTAAATACCTCAATCTAACACTTTTATTTTCAAGTCTTAGCTTGTTTGTCTCTTGGTCCGCGTGAATGCGGCAATGGTTTACTGTGAGAAAGTACACTTTAAATTTACCACGGCTCCGATCTATAGCTCATTCTGCACGCGGTCTAATGTATCGCCGACTTTCTCTAATCAATAACGCGGAAGGAACGCAGAGGCACGTGTCGCTCGTACTTTTTCATTAATAATTAATATCCTAAAATGCGCGGATGATAATAGACAGCTAACGAACAGGAATGATATCGAGCAATCTAAAATACAATTTTATCGAGGAAAATGAATATTTAAACCGGAGCCGGATTCTATTATATTTTATATGTTATCGGGTAATAACCCGGAGCAAATAGGTTCGTTTCCGTTAAAAGGCGCACACAGGCTATTATTTTCCTAATTTCATAGCGGTCACCGAATCGCTTAACTTTTCCTGCATCGCCGTCCCGCAGATGACACAGAATTGGATCCATTTGATTTCAATGCGGATCGTTACGCGCACTGTTTTTCCGGTGGGCAATCATGAGTTCGAATAATTGCTTTCTAGTTCATCAACCGGTGCATATGCCTGGGGAACACAGCCGGGCACGGCCCCATAAAGTTCATAATGATGCAGTTCTTCGGCAATCCGCCGGTCGAAACAAATTCATTCGATCAGTTTTATTGGCTCCGCTGCGGATCTGTGCTACCCGTGATGCCGTGCACAATTCCCATCCGGGTTCCCTCGGTCGCTGTTCAAATATTTTCAAACATTACCACTCGCGTGCCACCGTGGTATCCGGCGTTTCTGCTCCCGAATGATCAATTTAACAATGTCACGGTAATTGGACACTGCTATTATTGCACGCTAAATTATTCAAGAAGTACTTCTGTAATTTAACGACGTAACGCCCGTCGATGCTCAAGTTTCCAGCGAAACGAGCGTTCGCGATACTGATCCAGTTAGATCGATTCGATGAAATTTACGGCAGCCATACCGAACTCTTGTAAATACAACATTAATTGCAGTCCCCAGCTCGTTATCCGTTTTATAACGGAATCGCAAAAGTTTCCGCGTTACACCATACGAAATGGCCCTTGACGTTGCCACGCTGCGCTGTTACAGAAACGGATCGCTATTGATAATTACCGTTCCTACTTCACATGCTTAAACATTTTAATGAGTCAGAATCAATCTTTGTTTTAATCGTATTTCATCTGATCCAGATCCGTCGGTAATGCTTTTTCAATACTCTTTTACATTTCGAATCCCATTTATATTTGCTCAAGACTCATGTGAACTCGAAGGTCTTCTTTCGCTCCATTTAAATGTGTGTTTTAAAGCAGTTTTTTCCAGAGACAATCGATCAGGAGAACCCATCGTGTTCTCGAGTTTCTTTACACTCCGAAACCCTATAAGCCGAATCGGGCTCCATAAAAAAAACTCGTTTGGATCATTTAGATCGTGACTTTCTCTTCCAGTTACCAAAAAAAGTCTTTCCACGGTATCATCTTCGGGCACCCGCTGACTCCATCAATTTGAACCATTAGACAGCAAAACTCGATTGCGACGGGGCCGTGTTGCCGAGTGAAAAAAGATTGTTCCACGATGTTTCCTCTTTATATTTTACGTGTTTAAATGTACAAAGTTTTGTACATTCAAATCTGGAGATATTTACATTGAATATCTAAATCCAGAAATTTGAAACGTACATTGAACAAAACTTGTATTATTAACTCTTCGCACTCGACATTTACACTCTAAAGAGACATCGTACATTAGCTAGTAACTGCGAGGACATATAAAGATTGCAAGATCCAAAGTTTCTTATCTGAATAAAATATTCACTATGCACGCCACTTACCAGGAAGAGTAATTATTTCCGTAGGTAATAAAGAAACGCATTGGAGTCAGTGGTAGGTGAGAAGTCTGAGCGTGAAGGGTTCACGGGGGATTATTAAAATGGCGAAAATAATTAAAGATGCATTAGCCGAACACACATTTGTCAGCTTGTTAATTTGCGTGGGGATCTCGGCCGCGCATCGACAATAAAGACGATAGCTGGAAAGGGGAAGGGTGTGCGTTGCAAAGTGGGTCCGCCGTGTGTGTTCGCCGAGCTAGGTGAGACATTGAAGGCGCGTATTCCCAGGAGGGAAGGAGACCGACGCGACGCGAAGCGGAAGAAGATAAATATCGGGCGTCGGACAGAGCCGGCTATTATGAATCGCAGGGGCGAAAAAATACATACCGGGCTCGTGTAGTTTTTAGCTTTATCGATCAAGTTTATAGCCGAAAGAAGGCATAAACCTTACTTATTACCACGCCCACGCTTTATGCGGACTATTAACGTGCGAAGCTAATTCGCATTGTGCACCGTCGAGACACCGCACCGCGGCGAGCTCCGTCCGAGACGGAAGAATCTGGGCCACCGGCTAAACACCGGCCGATAAATCGAGGCATTATCGATACCCCGACTGCGGGAGAAAGTGTTCGATATTTTCGCGCGGCGTCGAACGAGCATTACGCCATTACGCGACACAAACGCCGACAAACTCTCGTGCACGTTTCTCGTGCAGCGGCGTGTTCATGTGCGGCGCACACATCGCGCAAGCATAAACGTCGAACGCTCGCCCGTTTGCTTGCACGCTAGAGACAAAGTCTGCAATCTCGACCGTATTAAACTCGGACCAGGCTAATTAAGGCTGAACCGAGCGATCGTGTGCGATCGTGTGCAAACGACATTAGAGGCTCCGGTTGGGTAGACGCCGCTCGTTGCTCTTTATGGAATCCCGAACGCGGAAGGCTCGATCGCGAATTCCCGATCGTTATCTTCGCGATCGCCCGAGACTCGAATAGGTCGCCGCGACGATGACAGTCGAAATGCTCCTTCCCCCTCCTAAAAAGGGACAGATGCCGCCGCGGAAAAAGGGGAAACGCGCCGTACAGAACCACGTTTCTTTCACTTTGCATGGCTCCGAGTAATTGCCCTGTGGACAATTAACCGTAATCGTTTCGCGCTCCTTATGGCGGCTTGCGGCCACACCGACGGGGCCCGGAACAGCTGTAAATCTTGACGGCGGTTTGGCAGTTGCGTCGAAGGATGTTGCACTTTTGGACATTCGGATGTACATTGTTAGCTTCTTCATGACGTGTCTCTTCCAGGAATGATCGACAAATGTACTGTAAATCGGTGAAATAAGTGGTGCAATAGTTAACATCCGGTCTGGCTCTCGACATTGGACCGGAATTATTTAAAAGGAGATGTCGCATCTGTCGAGTAGAAATACTCTTTTGATTTTTGGACCTCTAAAAATAAAACTTTACAGCTTCATTTTCCCTGGAAAGCTACAGCGGCCATGGTAAACTGGATTTATCGACACCACGAGCAGCGTTTCCGATTTAAACGAAGCGATCTCTCAACTTTGATCGAAGCCGGGCACGGTTTTTCGAATCGATTCATAAAAAAAAAACTCTCGAGTGTCCTCCATTCAGCCATTTTATATCATATTTCAGCGGCGTCAATGGCCCTGTTCGCCATCCGCGCGAACTGTCTATAAAGCATCGATGATTCGCGTCGAATTTCAATTTGTCCCCTCAAAGTGGCCGATGTCCAAAGCCGAAAAAAGAGCGCAAAAAAAAGGGGACAATGGCCGGGCCCCTCGTTTCCCAAGTATGTCCACATAACTTTCTCGAACGGATCGGACACGTGTTTCGATTAATCGACGAACGTCGAGTGCTGACGAGCGTTCCTTCTCTCTTTCTCTCTCGCGCGCGCGCATTTCGAGTACGTGCTCGAGGGACAACTGGCAAAATTCTCGGCAGGTGAAATTGCGCATAGACTCGCCTTCTGCGAGAAAGCCGCCAAACTCTCTCGGCCGGTGCGCATCTGTCGCGGAATGATATTCCTCGCGTGCGATGGAACCAAGGCGGACCATTAGGGACTGGTTCCCAGTACAGGCCCGAGGTAGTAGATACGTTTCAGCTGTTCAGACCGATCGAACGATCCTCGATCACAGGTGTTTGCGAATAATTGAAACGGTAGGTGTCGACGTTGTCATCGTTGCGATTGCTGTCTGGCCCTCATGAGGGTTGCTCGCATGCTCGTTGCATTTGTTCGGCATAATGCGCGTGCTAATTGGCCCGCGGTTTCCCTTTCGGTCTCGCGGAAACGTTCCCTTCACTTTTGCTGAACAATCAGAAATTACAGGTTCTCGTAACGTTCGTGAGAGTAAAATAGGAGGAGAGAAAGCAAGAAGAAAAAAAGACTAACAAATTAGAAGTCCAAATCGATCCAAAGTCCTCCCCGGCTATTAATTATGAGTTCTAGACTCTCTAATCCCTCCGAAATCCTGGGGTTAATCCCTGGATGCCAAACATACGTGATTCCGGTCGCAAGGAGTTTAAGCGCACTTAAGTTATCTTTGGACGGTTCTAAAAGTGTCATCCGACAGCGCTGAGAATACCCGACGGTCTGGTAAACACTGGCAGAGAACTCTGTATAAATTATGACAATAATGTCCTCGAGATTGAATTTGGGAAGCTATTCCTGAGTTGCATTTATAGACCTGCACAGCCGGAACGTCGATGGATCCGTAATTCCATTTCTCCGGGATAGGTAACAAACCAGCTATGACATAGTTTCTACCGGCTGTCAAAGAGACGCAGCGCCGCTATACAGAAATAAGTGATTAAAACGAGGTTCATAGTTGACAACATGATCGAGTTAGCGCAGATGCGCCAGCGTGCCGGCCGAAACATCCTCCCTACCCGTGTCTACCAAAGTTCGCAGGATCGAAGGCATAAATGTTGCGTTACAAACGAGCAGAGGACCCGCCCCTGGCCTCTCTCGACAGGCATTCGTTACATGGGCCGCATATTTCCTGTGTGTCGGCGCGCGAACTAACGGACCAAACAAACGACAAGCTATGAAAAAAGGTCGGCGAGGGGGGGCTGGGATAAGGACCTGTTCCGAATCATTGCTCGCAATTTCTTATTCCCTCCTAACCACAGGGACAGCAGTGCACGCGGGGGAGGGCACGAAACCGAAAGGGACGAGCGGCCATCAAATCCTCCGCGAGGATGACGCAAGCCCCCGTGACTTTTTCACGCGGCTACGAATGCGGAACGAACGTAAATTCCGTCGCCTCTTTGAACCCGAAATCAATTTTGCTGCAGGACAAAATTCAACCGAATTTTGGATTTCCGGAACTAGGAAGTTAACAAACTGCCATTGAAAATGATCATACCATAATCCAAAAGAATTCTACGTAAATTTTGCATTTTTATCGATAATAAGAGTTGAAAGGGTTAACATGTCCAATAAGATATTTTTTGTGAAAAATTGACGGAATTCCGTGGACATCCGCGCCCCCTGGCGAACGCAAAAATGGCAGGCGAGCAGAATGGTTTTAATTAAAGCGGTCCGGTCGGACGGGAATTCTCAAGGCCTTGAGATGTCACAGTACATCATTCAATTTAGCCATTATCAGTCGCGGGGCATTGATACCGCGGGACACGTGTACAGGCGGCGCGTCGCGATTAATATGCACCGCCGTCCAAAAGAGGATTATTAAACGAGAATGATGAATGACCGCGGCGCGGCACGGCGGTCGGGGATGTAATAGAATCCAAGGGGGTTGACGGTGGTTTAGGGTTTACTTACCGATGACAGTGGTCGGTGGTTGGATAGGAAAGGCTCTGCTTGCTTGGTCGCGCGGTGGGGGGGGAGAACAAGGGGAACCAACGGTGAGATATTGGAGAATGATTTCATAGCTGCATTCCTCGGTGCAGCGAGGAGCAAGGGAGATACCGCGATGCCCATCTGGAATAATAGAATACCATTTGCCATTGTGTCCTTTTCCGTCTCTCTCCCACCCCCTGGTCCGTTCTCTGGATCTTCTCCGGTTCTGTTGCCTCTGTTACCCCCACATCGTTTGGTCCCTCGGGTTTCTTTCTCTCCCTCTCTCTTTCTCTTCGCCTTTCCAACCCGCTATATATACACACATCCGGCGAGAGCGTGTATAAACGTAGATACAAATAGATGCGTGCGAGTCTAGATAAAGTGCAGGCACCTTCCTCCCTCGTAATATGGTACACCTACGGTGGGCAAAGGCATTATGCCGTGGCGGCGGGCGGCGCGTTTTACCCGCGGATTATGCAGCCCGCACACGTACGCTCGCCGCATTATGCTCGGGGTTCGATTCCCGAAGAATCCGGCGTCCTCGAACCCGTGTATCGTCGCGAGGTCTCCTGAAAAGGCGTCCTTAAAGGGCCACGGTCCGGCTCTCTCTCTCTCTCTCTCCCTCTCCGTCGCAGGACACACGCGTGCACGCGCGCCACCGGCATAATTTGTCGACCATTCAAATGCGTAATGATGCAAGTCAAGCACGTACCTAGGAGCCGAACCCGTCGTCTCCAACGAAACCTTCGACTATCGTAGAAAGCAGGAGGAGCATGCTCGTGGTATAGCGTGCGACGATTTTCCACGGACGAGCTCGCGGCTACGTGTGTCGATTTCACGGGCAGGTGTCCCTCGCCCTTTCGACTATTACGTGGACACGGGAGAAGAGGGTTGGCATAACTCCCTCTCTCTCGCTCACTCGCTTTCTCGATGGGTGTATAATAATGGATAGTCTTTTAAGATTCCAGACGTGGTCGAAACAATGAGGGATGAGGGGAGGGACCATTGTCTTGGCGCCTCGAGATCGTCGGTGTGTCGAATTCCAGGATACGCTCGCGATCAGTGGCGTAGCCGACGAGGAGTCTGCGTTTAGAGCATAGCTGTGGGTATAGATCAAAGGATAACGCCAGACTCATTCGTTCAAAATAAACTGAAACGTGGGGATACTAAAATTTCAAGAAAGGAAAACAGAAAGTTCTGGATCCTTTTCGTGAAATGGGCCAATGTACTTATCGGGAAATAATGGACACGGTACTTACAAGCTAAAAAGGACGAAACACTATTTCAGGGGATAAATAATAAGTAGTTTATTTTATTTTAAATTGTGTGCACACGATACATACATCTTTATCAATAGGAGACGATATTCGAAGAATTCAAGAACAACACACCATTTACAAGTCAAAGGACAACGAAGAATCGTGAACAACATTTCGCACGTAAATCCATTTTGGTTTTCTTTGTGTCCGCGTCTCGACGGCCCAGCCAACAGGAAATGGTAGGCAGTTCTGAAAGAATGTTTTGTTCACGCAGGATTTGCGTCGTTTCTTTATTTTTGATATCGTGCACAGCAAAGTCGCAAAAGGAAAAATCGACCGACGATTCGGAGAAATCAGGCGAGGAGGCTACTCTCCAGGTACCGCCGCCAGTGGTCACGCTCGCCACCAAGGACACCCGATCGTTTTACAAATTAAATACGTACGCGTGGCGGGACGCGGAGGGGTTAATGCATTATGCGAAAAAGATAGCGAAGCTTTGGGAGACCGGCTCGGCGCGGCGAAGCGAGAAACCGACGGATAAAAGAAAGCCGTAGAATCGATTCTTATGCTGGTGGCTCCATTGTTCCGACGGACACCTTGACGCGCGGAAATGTTGCCTAATGGCTAATGGATCCCTGGGATCTTTTACGATCGCCGCGCGCGAGCGTTCCACGACTTCCCTAAATCCCCGTGTCGCACAGGTGCCAATCTCTCGGGCGAGCCGCCCCGAAAGATCAATTAACAGGGCACCCTCGACTATATCCTGCCACGATCTTCGATCGCTTGTGTCTCGAATCATCCACCGAGTCCGTCGCAAAGACGATCGATCGACGATCGATGGACGTCAGGATCGACGCGACGCGTGTCCAATCATAGTTCAAGGCTGGGTCAGAGCCGAGATCTTCGCGGTGGTTCCGTAATGAAGCGAAATGGATTGGGCCCTGGCGAAGGTGTGGACGCGCGAGTGTATAGGTGGACGAGCCTGTGCGGTACACGCGCTCGTTACCAATTCGGCAAACGCCGGTGAATAATGATGATCGATGACCGCTAAGCATTTTACCGTGTACGACCGAAGATCACCGGTGAGTACTCGAACATCAGCCGCGGCCGCTTTTGACCAGCGAAGTTATTAAAATATGATAATTCACGCGTAACCCGGGCCGAGAGAGCATTTCTTGGAAACGCAGAGGGGCGTTCAGGAAGAGGCCCGGTCGTTTTGGTGAAACTAATTGCTGTTTTATGAAAATGAAACAGTGAAGCATGACGGATGTCGTGGATATAACAGCCGAATATTATTCAGCGGGATCAGCAGAGTTGCGTGTGTTTAAGGTGCACCGAACGGACCGGCAAGGGAATTATTTATACGCGTCGGAATGTTATTGAATCTCATTCCAAATCATTCGCTGGTTTTCGATATCGATATCGAGAGTGACACTGGTTCGGTTCGCGCGCGAAAATCGAAAATCTGCGACGTTATCCGTCCAGAAAACCGTTATCGCGGGATCGGTCTTTGAAATCCGTGTAATAAATCGCCGCAATAGCGATGGATTAATTTATCATCGGTCCGCGCCTCCGGGTGATTTATTTCCAGCGGTAACGTCATCGATACCGATGCATTAATAATGCTGCAACTTTCTTGATTTGCGAGTCGGTCCGCGCGGCGAGGTGGAAATAATCGAACCGGCTCGGAATATTAAAGTCAAGGACCATTAGGTGATTACATAATCTCCGGGGCCCGTTGAATTATCGATAAATGCAACTCCCGGATTTGGTATTCGACATCGGTCTTTCCGTGGTCGTGAAATTACCATTTTCGAATCGCTGCACCTGCCGCCCCCCCCCCCCCAGCCGCTGCCGAATGACTGCGGATTCATACGGTTGTACAGGCCACCGATAGACCCTCGAGGACCAAAGAAACTCGAACGCTCCGCCGCTATTCGTCCTAATGTGTGCTCAGGATTTCGGCTGTCCCACAGGTTCCCTTTTCCGGAGCCACTTGAAAATTCATTATAGCTCGCCGACGGCTCGAAAGCTTTCTCGGAACTTTCGCTGCTGATGGCCTATTGAGGATCGACGCTCCGAGCGCAGACTCGCTCGTTCGACCGTCCTCTAAACTCCTGCTTCATTCCCAACACCACGATTATGCGATAGAACCATGTGATCTTTCTATCACTCGTGCATTTTCACCCTGAGCTACAAACGCTCCGCCTAAATTCTAATTTTGCTGCAGGGAATCTAAACTATCGTAAACTTTTTTGTCAACTCTTGTTGTCTTCGCTTCTTTTATTCAGTAAAAAAAGCAGATATCAAGAAGCAAGAGAATGTTGCTTCAAATAGCTTAATCATTCACGATATACGAAACGAAGTGTGGGATATTTTCCATTTCGAGAGACGGGCCGAAAGAATTTCAATGAACGTAGTTGCTCGAGCTGCGAGACGTTTGAAAGAAAAATGCCTGTCGACCCTGCGGGGTAACGAGACGAGTAATCACGGGTAGCCGAACGTAAACTTGCCGCGAAAGTTCTTGGAGCATGAATCCCGGCAGGAGCAAACACAAACGGGAGCGGCGAACGTTCGACGGTTTTCCGTAAACGGCGAATGTTGCTCGTAGTAGATCGACACACCTGCCCTCCGGAATACCTGCGGCTTCGGTCCGCCGAGTTTGACCCCCGAAAATGAGCATCGATGGTGTGTGCACAGGATTCGGTCTTCCAAACGGCGCTTCTTCTTTTCCCTGCGAAGTCTGCGAGCGAACCGCAAGAATAACGATCAATATTTGCGAAGCACTTTCATCTCCATGAGTCGTCCTATTTATACAACCGACCGATCGAAGTGGCTCTTCACCTCTTTATCCGCTCGCGCATCCGTTTGATATCTTCATCGCCGGCGAGAGCGAACCACCTCCTTCGGCTCTCCTCGATCGCGCGCGATCGCGAAAAGAGGAAGACGCCGAGTAACGAGGAAGAAAGTACCCGAGATGCGCAACAAACGAATCGTAGGTCAACGATCAGGGACCCGACCCGCTCTGTTTCAGGACGATTTAGAGATCCCGCGGAATGGAGCGTGACTCGACTTTATTAAGGACGCGGGCTGCTCCGAACCCAGATCCTCTCTTTCCCTGCTCCCGTTTCTCGCATTTTTCTTGTTCGAAACTGTTGGCACACCTTCTGCGGAGGTTAGAGAGCCGTGAGTCACCGCAGGAATGCATACGAGTCCCGGTGGACCGTGAAATAGAGAAAAGAATTCTCATCGTTCACGAAATCAAACGTTTCAATTGTCAAACATTTTGAGATCTGAACAACAGAAGAAATTATAATAGCACACGAGTCTCCATGATCTATGGAATAAGGAACACAAGCGTTCAAGATATATTTCAAACAAGATTTCCACCTCCCCACTGAAGATCGTGGTGTTAATATAATTATTCCGGTATTAGAAACCCTGTACGAAGGAGACTGCATCTATGAAATGAAAATAAATATTTATGAACTAGCTCGCAGCGATTGCTAGGATTCTATCAGGTTCCAGACGCAGTAAAACTCTTATCAAACTCGGTAAAATTGTTTAGCATAAGTTTGAATCAATACGAGCGCATGAATCCCGCAATCCGGCCAGCAAGTGATACCTTGAAGCCTTTAATTACGCGAGTCCCCGTATGCACGCGGCAGTGGGATCATTTAGAACAGGACCGAGAACCTGAATCGAATATAAAAAGGGGCAGAAAATGATTACGCTGCTCCAGGAAAGGTTTCGCAGGTGAGATCCGGGGGGTTTTGCTAGGATCGGACGTGTTTCTTCGGTCCTCTATTAACGTAGCCGTCGGGTTTTCTAGTGGGAGGATGCGGTCCTGGCGCCGTGGCCCGATAGAATTTGAAGCGTTACATTAGTCGGACTAATGACCGACATGACTGTCCGTAGGTAGATACCGGTTCTTCGAGATCCGAGAGAGGAGTATGCCCCGGGAGGATCGTTGCATACGGCCGCGGCCGGAGCAATACGGCGAATGATCATCGTTCGCGATGAGGGCGCCACGTACCCGGGTGCATTCGCAGGGAATATATGCACGCTCGCATGCATCGCTCTTCCCCGCCTCGGTCTCTCTCTCTCTCCGCCTCTCATATTTCGTCCGTAAGCACACGCATCCACGGAGAAATGTGCTTGCGCACCCTATTCGTCTTCTGTCCTCCCCTGCCCCCCTACACCGCCCCTATTTTTTCCCTGTTAGACGATCCCCGGCAGAGATTCAGTCGACGAACTATCGAACCCGCCGAGAAAAAGATGCGCAAACAGATACAGAAACATTATTGGCCGGTCGATTTGCATTTCGCGATAAGCCATCTATTGCTCCGCCTAATTGCGTGCGTCGATGGGTCAATCGACTTGGACGACCGAAGCAGATAGGCTACCAATTACTCGAGAATATGCTACCAGTCAAGATGTGGCCCAAGATGTGATCAAAAAGAGGGACCTTTCATTTCAAGAACGGTCCTGTATTTGTCTGTCGATCTAATGAACTTTCAAAAGACTAGATAATGCCCCGGAGGCTTCCGTTTCATCTGATTTTTGTGGTTGCCGAGCCAGCGCCGGTAATGATGCTCGACAAAGTATACCGGTAAATCTGAAGCAGTTTTAAAGCGTCCTATATTTATAGCAAAGATACTGAAGTTTGTGGGAGTAGGACGAAAGCGACTCGCGGTGCAAACTAAAACCGGGAAAACACGTCGAGGAAACGTGAACGCGGGGCGCGTGCCGAAATTGAAACAGGAAACGGGGACTAGCGGCGATCGTAAGTCAAGGGAGCACTCTGGGTCCCTTAAAAGCCTGTTGCGACGGTGAACGAAAACGAGTAGGGACGCTAATTCATAGGGTCTCGGGGCGAATCGTGATCCAGACGCGCCTCCTTCGCCGTGGTTACTTGTACGGAGATCTTCGTACGACGTAAATGATGCTTAAGGGACGACTACGTGTAATCACCGTGTTTCAGATGAGAACGATGTTTCTCGGGACCGATCCAGAAAATTAAATCCTGCGCGAGTTTTGCGATTCCAGGGGCATGGGGCCATTTGTCACGCCGCTTGCTTTCGTTAATGAGCGTCGAACTGTCTTTCCGCGACGAGATCCAGGAAGCTCTCCCAGCCATGATCAAATGAAAACAACGGATCACGTTGTCGCGAAACTTGTCTTCTAATTCGATCATCGTCTCGACGCCCTTTCTCCTCCACGGTTGTTCCGTGGTACACGGAATCGCGAGAAACCGAGGCTAAACGACGACGACGACCTCGTTATAATGGCAGACGCGAAGAGATCGATCGATTACCGCTTCTCGCTCTCGGGCAACCTTCGTTCTCCCCGTGGATCCGTGAATATTTATAACGCGGCATTAAACCGTGAGTGCGTTCAACGATAACCGTAATATTTAAGCAGGAAATCAGGTATCTTATCGGCGGGGCGTGCAATTACGCGAATTTATTTTAATGGTGTTCAATCGACTCCGAAAACTCGCCGTAACCAAACATGGCACCCGGCGAATAACGCTCGCCTCCCGTTGAAACGTAATTCCCTCGTGAAAATTGCTTTCCAAAAAAAAAACGAACCAAAAAAAAAGGGAGGGATTCCAATTCCCAGCACCTCGTGATGAAACCGGGACGAAAT
The DNA here is from genome assembly GCF_051020765.1 of Lasioglossum baleicum. Lineage (NCBI taxonomy): Eukaryota > Metazoa > Arthropoda > Insecta > Hymenoptera > Halictidae > Lasioglossum > Lasioglossum baleicum. The sequence goes on from NC_134931.1 coordinate 20,297,241, forward strand.
TCACGCCCCTCCTCTTCCTCCGACCCTGATAACTTCGCGAATCGGTCGAAACACGAAACCAATCGAGCCACGCCGATGGACATCGTAAAAAAATTCAAAATATTGGAAGAAGGCCCTGGGACCTAGTCTGGCACTTCGCACACTTGTCGTTGGACACTCGTAGAATGATGTTCGATGATCAATCGGACACTATATCGAATCCTCTCATTAAATTGATAGAATAATAATGTCCTGAAAGTTTGAACAGTTGCGACAGACCACTATGAAATGAAAGATGCGATACAGAGTACGAATGAACAGGAAGTGAATCTTCGTGGAAAAGCGACACGATTCTCCGATGAAATTTGATCGTTTAAGCGTTTGGCGAATCAAGGTGAGTAACTAAGGTTGATATTGATTAATCCAAAAAGCAGCGACATTTTTAAATCCTTCCATTGAAATCGTCCAAAACAGCCTGCTTGCAACGTGACAATAGTATTTGTCTGTACATAATAAATAGTCTGTCCACGGCTTACCGTTCCTCCTTCTCGGAGATGCTAACACTTGAACGTGAAAACCGAACATTCTCGAAAACTAGGTCTCGAATGAAAAACTAATACGCTTCACCTCTTCCCCTTTGCGTACCACCTCGAGCTTCGACGAGCCTAACTTCCGATCACATGCCGTATTAGCAATTCTACGTAGAGAAGGTAGCAAACTAGTTTCCACAGTTCGCTGTGCCGAGGAGGAGGAGAAGAACACTGCACGGAGCGAGTAAAACTACCTCAAAGTCGGCAAACGCGATGAAATTATGGCAGATGCGTTCGCGTGTTGTCGGGAAGAGAGTTAGCGAAGGAGGCCTAGCCCGAAATCCTTGGAGCAAACGAGCGCGACGCGGAATGGAGCGGCGGCGACGGCGGCACGGCGCGACGCGGCGGTCCAGAGGAGTAGAAATCCAGAAATCCGCTCGGGCGACGATTTCACGGGTAAAAACACGAGGCGGCGTTCCCGGTGCGGCACTTGTCTCGTATCGGCACACTCTCGAGGCTCGAAATCCTCCGAGCCGACGACGACGGCAGAACACGGAGCGGAGCGGAGCGCGGAGCGCTCTGGGGAGATCCTCCACTCGGAAACTCGCGTCTCGCGAGCAGGCGGCGTAATACCGCGCGTAGTCGCCGAGTGGAGCGAGACACGTCGGTCGGCGCGAGTCGAGACCGAGGGTTCCCGTGGCTGGTTCGTGCGATTCCGCCGGCGCTCGGCGATCCCCGACACCCCCGTTCGCCGTTCGAGTCTGCCGACGCGAGACGAACGGCCGCGACACTCCGCTCGGCCGACAGACGCGTCCGCGACACCGACCAGAACGGAGGTGCTGTTCTCTCTGCGTTGAACGGCGCTCGTCTCGAACGAACCTCTCGTGTGCAAACAGTCCCACTGTGTCGAGTCCCGGAGCGAGTCGCGCCGATCTACGACCGGGCGCAGCATAGTCGACATCGACCGTCTCCCCGAGTGATCCAGGATTGTTACAAGGATTCTTTTTTACTCCGGAACACGAAAGAAAAAACGGAGATCTTGTTCTTTTTTTTGTGGATCAGTGAAGAGCGTCGCTCTCGAGGCGACCCGTGCGAATCGCAAGTGCGTGAGAAAGTAAAACCGGGGGTGTGCTCCAGGCGAGAAGGATACCGCCTCGTTTCTTGTGCTCCTCGTGAGATCCTCCAGTGCGATCTTTGACTCCGTGGTTTCTTGCTCCGTGCCCCGTGCCGCCAGGATCGCCGCGCCGAGAAGACTATCTCTCTCTTTCTCCGGTGCTGTTACCTAGCAGTGTTTTCCTTTTTTTCCGTTTTTCGTCGAAAGTTTTTGTGGTGAAGAAACAGAGTTGCTCTCACCCTCTCCGTGTGGTTTTTTGTTTGTTGGTTTTCAATGTTCCGTCGAGCTACGTGAGCGACGCCGGGATGCTCGGCAGGTTGGTCGTTCGGTGGTCGGAGTGATTCCGTCGGATACTGTTCGCTGCGGCCCCATCGGAGTTTCGTCGAATCGTTCGGATTAATCTCGTTAGGATATAGCTCGCGCGCTGCACCAGTCTTTTACCGATCGAAGGCTCGTCATCTGTGGATTTTGGTTGATCGTTTCGGGTCGGCGTGCAGATAAAGTTGGACCAATGAGAGGGTTTGCTGCAAGGTGCGCTCCAGGTGAGAGAAACACGGGGTGGACCCATGGAACAACGCGTACCTCGATGGACACCGTTGGAAGCAGCCGAGCACCGGAGAAACTCGATCGGTTCTAATCGGCGGTCGATCGCGGCCGATCCTATCAGACAGCGTCGCGAGTCCCGAGTCCAGAATCGTCTCTGACTCGGCTCCGTTTCCGAAGACCATAGAGAGAGGCGGCTGTGTGTGTGATCATCCGTGCGCCGCTCTTTCCGCTGGGAATGTCTCGAGGATAACCGGCCCGGGAAAAACAGGATCCCCCGCTCAACCGAAGAGCGTTCAGGAGGGCTGCGAGAAGAATCGGAAAAACGCGACGAGGAGAACCGTTAGCCGTTCGGGGAAAGTGAAGCGTGGATGTGGTGTTCGTGCAACGGTGGTGGAACGTGGTTGTGGACGGCAGCAACGAAGGTGCAGGTGTTGTTGTTGTTGTTGTCGTCGTTGTTGTTGGTTCTTGTTGAGTCCCGGTGAACGTGGTGACGGTGTTGCTCGTTGTCCACGTTGTTACGATGGTTTCCTCGTCCTTTGTGACTTTGGTGTTCCTCGTATGCCTGCAAACGGTACTGCTGTCCACTGTGAGCAATTGCGCGAAGACGATCAGCATGTACTGGAACACCACCAACTCCATGTAAGTGCCACCGGAATTTTCGCAAACAATTTCCTGAGATACATCCCCCCACCCGTCGCTCCCCGAGGAAAAGAAAATGGCCACGTGGCTCGGACACAATAACCACCAGAGAATTCTGAGCTCAGTTTCGCGAAACCGTCGACGCGAACATGTCCGCTCTGGCACGCGTGCCAAAGCGTTTTCAAAGTCGTCGCCGGGGAATCGATTTCTCTTGGCGTCGTCGCTTTTGAGTAACGACCCCTCGCGCCGGTGTCTACCCCCGTGCGCTTCCGGCGGGGCTTTTATCGCGTCGAGCCGTGCGAGACCGGAGTATCGCGTATGCCAAAATTACAGGGTGCATCGCCGCGACGTCTTGCTCGCTTTAATATGCTCGCGAATGGCCCTCGACCAGACCATTCCGTCCGCGACGTCGTCCAAATCGTCGACGATAAAAGGGACGAAACGGCCGATTCCCAGCGAAGTAGGAGAATCGTACCTGACGATCTAGTTTCCCTGAATTGTTCCACTATGTCTCCGTTACTTGGAGCATCTCGCACTAAAACGCTCCTGCCCCTTTGACTTCGAATTTTTACTGCCGTCATGAGCCACTGTCCCCGCCTCGGCTTTTAACCGTGGAATATCGAACTCTTCTTATTTCCGAACAAAGATATTCTATATATGTTTCTTCTATCGATCGTGTTTAAATTATAAATTATAAATAAACGATCGAACCGTTTTGCGCCGAAAACATTTAAAAATTTATTAAAAGATATTCTATCTTGTGAAAAGAAAAGATTTAACACGCAATTTGTTAGTTGATTCAACGTTAAACTAAAAGTGACTATTTTACATTATTTCGTGAAAATAACAAGACTGTGTCTGTCCAAATTTCTAGCTATTTTTTTCAATAAAACATTATATTTATAATTTGTGTTGTAAAGTATTCATAATGTATGAAAACGTTTGTACAGTACTGCAGAATGATCTCTTCCTTGAGATTCAAATTGCATGAATAAGCGTTAACGATGCTTGCTTCGCTTTACGCGTCCGAGCAAAGTGATTAGAATTTGAAGCGCATCTGAAGCATCCATCTCGATTCAGTCGCGATTGTTTCGGAGTGGTGAAACGTAGTGTAAAAATAATTGATTGCAGAACCGCTAAACGCAGGATTAATGGTTGAAGGGTGTAAAGGAAGCGTGTTGGGATTGAATGGGGATTCCGACGTGAAATTCCACGTGTTCCGTGGGGCTCCCGGGTCGTTTTCGCACGAGACGTGTTAAATCGGACCGCGTAACGAGCCTCGTTATTTTATCTGCGGAAAAAAATCTATAAGCGTTCTCGTTGTTTCCTGTCAGAGGCGAAATCGCCCTGGCGCTCGGCAAACCGAAGCGGCAGACGCGATTCACCGCACTGCCAATTAAATCCACATTATGTGGTTAGGCTAATTTGTCACGGCATTTTTCTGCTCTTCCGAGCTGGATCGGGTTCACGCGCGACTCACCGGCAAAAACGTTTTCGCCCGAAACGATCGCGGCGGCTCCGTAAAAATTCGCGTGCGGAATCACACGCTTCGGAGAACCGCTGCCCCCCCTCGCCCCCGACACGATGAAAACTAACAGTTCAGAGAGTTCAATTACCGGAGAAGTCTCGTAGCGTTTCCCCTCCATTTCTGCCTTCTTCCTGTTGTCTCCTTATACGCAGCTTGTTAGCCGAGCAAATTTCTTTCGCCGGTTACGCGGCGATTTGCGTAGACCGCGATATTTCTCGACCGAGCGAGAGGCGACAAAACAAATAATAATTGACGCGACTCCTTTTTCTCGAGCTCGAAAGACCTGCTTGGAGCGTAATTTTCTCTCGATCGCCTGGAATTTCTTGCCGATCGTTTCGTCGATCGGTGGATACCGGTTAAAGGTCAATTCGCATTACCCGTTCAGGCAGAGAACGATTTCAGAAAAACACTGTTGCGAGTTATGATCCGTTAATTGTCCAAATAATGCCCAACAATCTCCGCTTTCCCGTATTCTGTTCCCCTTCGTCTAATAACACTGCGCATTGATCGTTCAAAGATACATGCAAACACATTTTCAAAATGTCGTTGCCAAACATTGCATTTGTCCGAGGTGAATCGTTCGAAACCTTCGTAAAACGAAAAATTTGATCGAGAACAGGCTCCGGAATCTCGAAAAGGGAGAGAGAAAGAGAGACACGGAGGACGAATCCCGGAAAAATTACGACAGGGCCGAATAAAGATGATCTGACACCTATCGGATACACTGTCGCAAGAAAATCTCATTCAGTCACGATATCGAGTGAAACGGAATTTTTCCAAGTTCCGTTGGCCGCGGTGTCGCCGAGAAAAGTGGCCTAACTTTTTGCCGTGAAACACGCGCGGGCGGTGCAACGTCCGAAACGCATTCAGGTTCCTCCCTGCTCGTCCGAAAACCGTGAGCCTGTGTGCGCGGATCGGCGCAACAACGAAATCCCGGGCACCCTATTCTCCTCTCGTATAAGGCCCAGGACCCCGACGTCCGGCTGACTTTGACGATCGGTTTGAAGTCGCGCATGCATTACTTGCAGCCAGGACGAGGTGGCCGGGGTCGGCCGGTGTGTGCGTGCCTCGTACGTGTGAGAATCCATTTCGCGAAGGAGAAGGACGTTGTCAGACTGTCTTCTTCGCGGGACGTACGTAGGGCAGTAAAAAACACGTCCCGTGCAGAAAAAAATCGAAAAGGAAGTAACGCGTACACCGAGCGCGCAAAAAGGAGAAACTGAGAAAGAAGAAAGGGGTGTACGATCCGGGGGCCCCGAGCTCGCCCGGTCGGCTGTAAATCTTGGCCGCATATTGGAAAATCGAAATTCGCTTTACGAAAAGGCGATGAAAAAAGAAAGCCAGAAGGTGCATCATGCTTTGCGAAACAAAACCAGAGAGAGAGAGAGAGAGAGAAAGAGAGGGACGGAAAGTTGTCAGCGAAAACCAGTGGCTCCTTGATTATCATAAATCTGTTTCCACGTGGAAGGCGTATTCCGGCTCCGCCGGGTTCAAGTACGGTGTCTGACGTTTACTGCCTCGTTGTATTTTCGACGGTGGTGGGGTTCGCTTTGTAGTTACGACGGCGAAATGTATTAAAAAGGATCGGAGACCGTTCGACTGGGCGTGTCGCGTGCACGTTAAAATTGCGTAATGTTCATGGAAAATGTCGTAAACGTCTCGTTAATTCCGTGAGTTTGGCATCGAAGGCTGAGATTATTCAGCTGGCTATTCGTGCGGTTCGGTGGCAGCCGATTCGGTGAAATATCGGGGAAGATCCCGCTTCGGTTTTTGCGAAACGAACGACGACGGCGAAGAAAGTACGAGCGATGCGCGGCAGATGCTGCTCCCGCGCCGCTGGAGACTTCAATGCCGGACAGGAGATCTCCCGCGGCAGATTATTGAACTCTCCTCTCCTCGGCTCGGCTCGACTTGGCGCGGCGCGGCGCGGCTAGACGATTCTATCGGGTTCAAGAAGCCGTGGAACGGACCGGGCAATAAGTATTTCTAGTTATCCCCCGAGAGAGCTTACGGTTTCGTATTCTACTTGTTTGCACGCACGCGTAACACGCCCTATCGTATTTTTCACCGACCGGCTCGTTAATTCTCTCGCGCGCCGCAGTCAAACGTGCTGACAAACTATTAAATTGTACCTAATATTTCACGACACCGCGGCCCGATATTATCGATATTTCAAAGATGATTACGCGCATCCCCGTCGAACGGGATATTTATGGAACACGTTTCCACGTTGAACCGCGTTGCTCTCCCGTTGATTTTGATGTTCGTTAAAGTGCCCGTGTGCGTCCGTCGCCGGCAGAAAGAGAGAAAGAGAGAAAAAAAAGACAACACAGACACACATACACACGGTTTCGCATTCCGCGGTGTTTCACTCGGACGCGTGAATAATTAACGACTGACGTCAAGAGCGAGCGTGTAAAATTAATCGGTTTCCTCTCGAAAAAATTAGTATAGCTGCGGGGAGAAAAATCTGTAGACTCGTTTTTTCGCGGATTCTCGGCTTTTTTAATGTTCTACGCGAGGACTCGTGCGGGTATACGACGACACGGGGGACGGTCGTTTTCGTTTTGGTCGGTGCTCTCGGGTGACAGGTGTCGAAAAACTTGGTCCGACCGACTAGTCCGCGTTACGAGCGTGTGACACCTTCCGAGAAGTTGGAAAACCACCGCACCGTCGCGAACCGCCTCGCTCTCGCAAACTGTCATTTCGACACGGCTCCAATTATTCCGTACGGCGAGTCACGTACGTACACACCGGCGAGCATGAGTAAACTTAATGAATGGCAAGTTGGCGAAGTACCAAACGGTGACACGTTTCGCCGGGATTCTCGATACCGGCAACCTCTCGGACCGTTCATCATTTCGCTAGTTTCGCCTGTCACGAAATATTCTCGCTTGTCATTATTCATCTCATACATTATGCATATCCGGTAATGTGTGTACACACACGGGGGCCCCCGAATTCTTCTACGTTGTATCGAGCTTTCGTATTCGAGATACCTCGCGCGCGAAATTATGGGCTTAGGCGGGGCCGGCGTGAACGGATAAGCTTTCGGGCCAGCCGCGCCGCGAAAATTAGATCGCAGGACCGTTTACGAGCGAAAATCTTAATTTCCGCCGGTGCGGATTTCATGAACCGTTACACTTTAACACGGCCTCGGTACCGTTATTAAATTGCCGGTGTGTAGTACACGCGGCAGCGGGCGAGCAAGCTCGTTTTTGAAAACCACCGTCGAGGTTCCTATTATCCTCTTCGGTAGCTCCGTTTCGTGGCGCTTTATAGCTCCGAGTATTAAGGCAACATCGATTTGCAGCGGCCACAAATCAGTGGTTTCACCGAGGAAACTAGTACCCTTCGTACCGAAGATTGAGAATTCGCTGCTCGATTCATGGAAATAACCATCGGCCACCGCTACGCCACCGCGCCGCGTCTCGAATCACGCGGAAACAAAGAAACGCTTCGGTCACGACGCGGTGGAAACGAAAAGAACGCATGTGAACCACAACCCGCCGTCTAAACAGGAAGAGATATGACATTTCCATTGTTCCATCGTTCGCGTAAACAACTTTTTCGGAGCCGCATTCCCAGAAAATCGCGGCCGAAATTACATTCCCGAGTCGCATGTTTTGGTGTCTTTACTATCTTTCCGCTATTTATTATTATTTATATATTATCCTGTTTGAAGAAAATTTCCAGAAAAATCGTAGACACGCGTCATGGATGGTCGCATGGGCAAATCGTTGAACGACGGAAATTGTTGAAGGAGTCCATGAAACTGGATAGTAAATGATTCAGTTTTATTGGTGTAATAATGATGATGCGATTGAAGGCAAAAGCTACTGCGGTAGCAATATCTGTCACCCGCGGAAAAGTGGCCGTTGCGACAAGAGAACGGTACCCATTTCCCTTGAATCATGTTCCCTCTAAACTCTAAAGCGTAAAGAATCGAGTCCCGCAAAGAATACCTCTGACTACGTTAATCGCGACGTACGATAAAGAAGTGTGTACCGAAGGCAAATTGCATAGAACCAAAGTGATATAGTGGCAGGTAGTTTCCGTCAGGGGATACCATTATCCATAGTGTGTAAACGTGCATTCGCGTCGACGATCAACGCAAATCAACGGTTTTCCTCTCGGCCGTGCGACGCCGCGCGTTCAAGAAAATTGAAAATTCCACGGGAAGCCGGCGAATGGCTCTGGCGAACGGTAAAACGCTCGTTTAACCAGTTCGATGGAGAGAAACGTGCCATTCGGATACACGCGGAACATTGTTCGGAGTATCTAGCGAATAGTCCAGCTTATGGAAAATTGTTTGAAGCATTTTCGTGGCGGAATGCGGTTGTCGAGCGGAATCCGAGCGTTCGGAGGATCAGGACGGCAAAAATCGTGGAGGACGCCGCGCCGCGAGCGCTTAACGAGTGACAAATTAATTATTCATCATTAAAGACTAACGGCGCTCGGCGGTATCGCGTCAGCGATGTCTGCGCGAGAAAAACGAGATGCGAGACACCGCGTTGACGTTTACGAGTGCGCGGACAGCGCGTAAATATCTCCATGAACTTGCGGGACGCCTTCTTCCTGTTGCCACGTGTTTCGCGTTCCATCGGCTGGCCGGATCAAAGAGAGGGGTTCCTCTCCTCTCCCGGAGGAGACGCGAACTTACGCGGAACGGTGCGGAGCGGAGCGACAGATGCGCGAAAAAGCCGCGAAAACGCGCCGCTAGTCCGCTAGAAAACCGAGCCTCCGCTGATTTACCGACCTCGGCGGGAGCTCTTCTGCTTTCGCGTGATTTACTTTCCGAGGGGAACGTCCGTCGACTGACGCGCCCGCCTTCGCGCGGCTATCATTGCATTTAATTAGGCAATAAAGCCGACCGGCAAGAAGACCGAAAAAAGATGCGATGAGCTCCGCCCGCTTCCTGCGAGGCCGACTCTGCAGGACCAGGATTTTGTCGCGACAGTAAATTCTCGACCGAGTCAAATTTACCTCTGAAGGACTTGCTAGAGCGAACGGGATGCCGGGAAAATTTGTTTAGTACAGTAACCGACGGGACGTAGCAGTATTCCACAACTAGGGAAAGTCCGTGTTGTGTTTATTTACCCTTGTTGAAGATGCGCGCGTAAAGTTAGCGAGCGCGGGCTTCGTCGTTACGTTCAGCGGAAAATCGGAACGCCCGAGGAAAAATCATCCAGTCAATCGGCCGAATTATTGGCTGACAGAGCATCCAGATCCTTGTAGAAGGATCTGGTCGTTCAAACAGGAAGTCGGTTTTTCTATCCTGTTAGCCAATAAATAGTGCAACTCCCTCTTCGCAATTGTTGCTCTTAACTATCGTTTGTTCAAACCCGATCGACTTCAATCCTTTTCGCCTTATTCAAACGGCAACGATAAAGATTCCTTCGCGACTCTGCGCGAACGGAATCATTGCTCGTAAACACTCTCAGTGACGACTCTCAAAGGAGAAACAAGTTATCGTAACGTGAAAGTCTCGAAAATCGAAACTGGAAATTCGAACTCGTTCATCTAACAACGAGTAATTCGAACTCGCTTTTGTTTCAATCGCGACAACCCTGGTATGCGAAAATGTTCTTGTAGTCCTGTTGACTCTGAGAAATAGTAGGAATAGAAAGCGAGAGTGTAACAAAAAACGCTGCTCTTGCTGTGTGGAAATGAGAAAATGACTTGGAGAAGGAGCGCGTTATGATTGGTGATTGGGCATGCGTGTTTTCGTGTCGAACTGTGATACTCGACCGACGGTAAAATTTCAAAATCATGCGTCTCTATTTTGAATAAAAGTGGCTGGATCGCGCTGTTTACGCGTTCCATGGAAAAATATTAACATATCGAGAGCTGTGATACTCGACTGACGATAAATTCGAATTCCGGGATAATAAATGTGTATTTATGTGAAACGAAAGCAGCGCGACGGGTCAGCACTTTCGGAGCGGATTTTTGCAAATCCCGCGGCACTCGAACGCGAGCGAATCAGATCATGGAACAACCGGGATTAAGCAAGGAGAATAGGGTCCTCTGCTGCTAGTATGTCCAGCTGGCCATCTCCTCATCTCTGCATAGCAGGAGCCAAGTCCGCGTGCACGGTACCATTAATTCAACGCGAGTTACGCCGATAATCCGGCGTCGTATCGCGATATATGGACGCGCGCGGGACCCGCCGGAATATTCGATTTTCTTGGTCGTCGGTAGGAAACGGGGAAAAAGACTAGCTCTCTCTCTCTCTCCTCCGAGGCTCTCCGTTGGAGGCAGCCTGCAGAGTTTATCGGTACCGTCGCGGCGCGCAATAAATCCTGCCCGTTATCAGCATTTAATATCTTCGTTAAAAATCCACGAAGAGAGGCCGAGAAACAAAAGATCATTATTAGCGTAAGCACCGCGTGTACATCATTACTCGGTGTCCCGAGCAACCAGTGCTCCTCCTCCCGCTTCCTGCTCCGGCAACAATACGGAGCCACTCGAGTCGAGTCACCCGTACCCGGGGAAAAAAAGCGTACGTCGGGGCGTTACGAGCTACGAGGACCGCGTTACGGTTAATTAAGCGCGAACGGAGCTGCTGCAGGGCCAATGCCAGGATCGCCTAGAAACTGGAAGCCAGACGTGCCGAGAGAACACGTCCAGTAGCCCCCCTCTCTCTCATATTATCTGCTGGTCGGCGGTCGTGTTGAACAAGGCCCGCCGAAATCATCAGAAAAGTGTCCTTCCTGCGGCAGCTGTTTCCTGTTACAAAAACTCTTCGGGTTCATGGGACACACTGGGTGGGGCACCCTCAGCCACGGGGGTAGCCAAAGCCCCCAGTAGCGTTGTGGTTGCGACTTACATGCGATTACGTGCTGCTCTCCCCGAGCACCCCGTGTTAGACACCGTAATCCATAAAACGCGACCCTGTCGCCGAAGCCCGAAATTTATGCTCCGCCTAATTCCGTGAGGCTCGTTCCACTGCCGCAGATGGACGATAGATCCTATGTTGTACACGAGGACGTGAAACGCGGGGGAAAATTGCTTCGGGTAAATTGTTTTCCTGGTGCCGTTGGTGATCGATCGTCGGATAAAGAGAGCGGTGCGCGAAACGGGAAACGTTAATGAAGTAACAGCAGAACTAATTTCTAGTTTTCATTTCTAATCGTTTGATGGCTAGTTCGACACTAGGTTTACAGGACGTGTCAAAATGGCGCGTTCTAACATTTGCAATTTACAGTCATTGAGATTGTAAAGGTATTTCACGTGAAGTATTCATGAAAAAGAAACAAAGACCAATATTTTTGTTTTATTTTTGGTACTCGGGATATGTGGTGCAGGTTTTTGCGGGATAAATTCCCCCGATCTATGGAAATTAATGTTTACCCAACAGAACCGGAGAATGTGGGGGACGCGTGTGCAGAAATAAGTCGAGGGGTAGCAGGTCGTACATCAGAATTATGGAATAATCGGGCATTGTCCGTCGACAGATCGCCGCGCGCCGTCAGCGTTGACGGGGCGCAGATGATATTTCATGTTACCCACGCATTCCATTTTTCCTAGATCGAGTTTCCCCTCGGTCGATTGCGGCGCGAATCGGCTTGTTCCCATGCGTTTCGCGGTCCCCGTGGGGCAAACACGGTCGCAATGAAAATCTCTCCGCGACTCAGCAGGTGGCGGCGGCGGCGTGTAGGTCGCCGTTGCGCGCCGGCCAGAAAAAGTGTATCGTTCGATTGTGAACAGGCCACACCGGTAATAATCGTTATTACACCAATTAATTCGCGCCTACGTGTGTACACTGGACTGCGTTATCCGTGGTCAGCACGCGATTCCATCTGCGGAGGAACGTCATTAATAGCTAGTCGGATATCGCTATACACTTAAAATAATTGCGACCACAAGGATGTATGCGTTGCAGACAGCTCTCCAGCACACGGTTGCTCGTCTCCGACCACCGTCTCCCCGTCTATGTACACATACGCGAAAGTATAATTTCAATCCCCCGTGGGAACTCGCGAGGCATCATCGCGTTTACCCCAATTAGCTCGTGATCGACGCCTCGATTTTTTGTCCCCGCGCTCGAAGGCCGAACGGTCCCTTTTGTTTTTCGAGACTGTTTAAGAATTTTAATCGACCGGCTACGTCACGCGTGTTATTACACAGGGGCTCAATTATCGGCCATAATAGTCGGAGAATTACTGAGACGCTTCGTAGAACGTTACGATCTTCGCGAAAAAAAAGTTGTATGCATTTAACTGGATAAGATCACTCTGAGGTGAGGACTGAGATTATGACAATTGTCTACAATAGGTGGGAAGTATCGTATTAGCGAAGTAAGCAAAGATTAAAGACGTACGAGTCGCGTATAATGACAGAACAGAGTACTGGAAGAAGAAAAGGAGAGATGGTTTCTAATTTCGTGGTTCTCCGCAGAACGATTCCTCTTCTCTGTGTCTTTGAGCAAATTCTGCGCGGCCAATCGCATAATTCGACTGGTACAAAGCCTATCGGGCGATCGAACCGGGCCAATCTGGTATCGGGAAGCTTAGCGTTCCATTAGGAGTCAGCGTTCGTCCGGGAAGCTGGAGACAAATCGACGGAAGATTCGCGATAGTGCTTCGAATCTCGTCGGGGCGACGAAAGGAAAAACGTCGGTCCGCATCGGGACAGATGGTTATCGCGTTATCTGCGCCCTTTGTTCCCGGTCCTTAGCCGTGACAAACCCGTGGCCCGGAGAAAATCCCGTTCCTCGGTCGGCGAAGTCCTCGAGCAGGCTCGTCGATGGAAGAGAGAAGGCTCGCGAGACAAGGATGACCGGGACAATGCCGATTTCCGCGGCGTCACCACCCGGAAGAGTCGCTCGGACGCCGATGATTTCCTTGAAAGCTTCGAATAAGAGAGGCGGCGACGTTGCGCCGGAAAGAGACACATGCGTGCGCGCTGCGTTCACGCGGCCAGAGAAAGAAAGGAAGAAAGAGGGAACGAAGCAGAAGAAGAAGTAGAAGAAGAAGAGGACAACGAAAGAGAGAAAAGGAGAGGAGCCGCGCGTGAACTGCGTATAACTGCACGTTTCGCCTGCGAAACCGTGGAGGAGATTGCACCTCGAGGTCCTGCGGTGCACGTTCCATGAAGGGACGGCACCGGTTACCATGGAGGTGGTGGGACGACGGAGGGGAGGAGGTACGGAGAGAAGGAGCGAAGGAGCGAACACGAACGAGAGAGGAACTGCCTCTCGGTCCCTTCCACGACGTATCCTCGCTCGCTCGTCCTCATTTGTCTCCTCGGTTTTCGAGCCACCGGCCAAAACTCGTGCCTTTCTTTCGCCCTCTTCTCCTCCAGCTTGTGCCCGGCCGTACCCTCTCTTTCTCTCTCTGCCTCCTCGCCCCTCGTCGCCCCCACCACTGGTCTTTTCATTTTTTCCTTCTCTTTCTTTTCTTTACGCCATCTCGCTTCCAATCCACCGCTCGCTGGGACCCTGAAAGGCCTCGCGGCTTCGTCAGGCCAAAGGAAGGGAGAGCGGGAGCGAGGCTTTTTCGAATCGAATCCCTCATTGTCGACTCGGTAATTCGAGGAGGATCGAAATAACCCATTATCCCGTAATGAGCGGTGCATTCACATCCGCGCGGGGATGTGCGCGGGAACTTGCGCCTGTGCTTGCGTGCGTCGGTGCGTCGGTGCGTGATCCTCCGAGCGTGTGCGTCCTTCGTGCGTACACTTACACCGCGAGCAGGCAGTGTACACGCACAGCAGAATCCAACACCGCCAGACCCCGTTACATTTACATATAGAGATCCCCGGTAATCGTCGCGCGATCGAGTACGAGTTTCCAGACCTATAAAGAGCGTTCGAGCCGTTCGACGCCTCGCTACGATCTCTCCCCCACCGCACCAGCTAATAATACACGCGATTGATTATTCTTCGAGTCGGCAAGTGGAATTTGCGTCAGGCCCTCGTTTCCTCGCAGCGAGAATGTCGAGAGCGGCGCCTCAGGTGACCGAATGATCTATACAGCAGTGCGTATCGGCGTGGATTTTTCCTCGTGGACTCGTTTCACGTCAGCGACGGGTCATAGGTAGCCATTACCGTGTTAAATCCGGATCGCGACGACTATTTATACCCTGCCGCGGCCAGTTTCTTCTTTTATAGACTTCGCGGAAACGGCATATACATATACATGTGACACGGATCCGCGCGAGAACAGAAGAAGCTATCGACTCTGATCGATAGTTGGAAAACTAGACGGTCTCTCGCGTTCGAATAGCCTCTCCATTCGACTAGGAGAGTTCAATATATCACTTCTAACTCGTTTAAAAGACTCCTTTGTCCCTCGCAAACGAGGCCCGACTAATCCCGATCTTCCGGCTAACTTGCCCGCTTTCTCCTACCCGGGGCACAACGTTAACAGTCAGCTTATTAGCTTAACATAACATCGCGGAATCCCCGGGGAACTTTCGGATTCCTCGTCCGGGAAAGTTCCTCGGCAGCTGACGCCCGCACGCGACCGGCGCGGCGGCGCGACGGACGACCGATCCCGGAAACTTTTCTACTTGGCCCCCCGGAAACCGAAATTCGGATTCGCCGGGGTTTTAAGAGTGGCTTCGCCCGAGCATTAATGCAAACTATGCGGCGAACAAACGTTAAGTCGTGTGCGGAGAAACCACAGAGACCAAGGGTAATTCCCGAAGTGCCTCGAACGCTCGAAAGGTCTTCGAACCGCGTCGAGTCGAGAGAACTCGCGGGGAGAAGAGAGACAGAGAGAGAGAGAGAAAACGGTGTGCTCTCGACGGTACAAGCGGCGCCATCTGTAGGGCCGACCGGAAACCGGCGAGAACCCGCTCCTCGTTTACGACTCTTTCAAGGACCTGGTTGCACTAAATCCTTGCTCCCGACTCCCCTACCAGCTGCGCTCTCGCCTCGCCGAGTCCTCGACATACCTCCGATGAACGGTACGACTTTCGCGTTTACCGGCCGGTAAACGGCGTCGCGTAATGAAGTAATCATCCCCGTTATCGGCCCTCATTAATCGATCCACCTCGAGCAGGCGAACAGTTACTTTTCACCGCACATACAACTTCCTTCCTTCTCCGGCTTCAAACGATCAGATCCTGGGGATAACATCTGTCGCACGTTTCACGCCGTTTTCCCGGGCAATAACCGTATACCCGCCGCGCTCGGAAAACAGGATCCAGCATTTCCATTCGGGGGTCACGGTTTCTTGCCAACCGCGAGAGCCAAGTATGTACTGTTATTCCGTAACGAAGGACTACGGCCGTAGGTATCCTGAACGCACGTCGCTCTTTGTTCACTGAGTTTCCCAGGACCAGGTGTAATTATCGCGAATTCGCCGTCTACCGGACCGGTCTAGCTAATCTACTTCTTCTTGAAAATAATTAAACTTAATGCCCAGAGCTTTCGCAAAGTCTGGTCGAACCTGTCGCCATCCTGTTGGCCTTCTTCATTTCCCGATAATGCGTCCGCCGAGCTTCGTTTCCAACATGCCTTGAAATATCTGCGGAGATGATGTTCTGTATTGTCTCGAAATTTTTTGAACAATTCCTCGTGGGCGCGTCTGTAAGATCGATAATCGTAAATTAAAAATATTACAACACGTCCTGTAAACCTAGTGTTAAAGCTCTACGAGTTCAATAATCAAACAGCTCCAATGCTGAAATTAATTCCTGTATTTTAGACATCAAAGAGAAATACAATCAATTTATTCGGAACAATTCTAATAAATATTTCATAAAATTTTACTGGGTTCCGTCCCATTCCGGGATCTGGGGTAATGAAGTTACCGATGACTTAGCTAAAAGTGCTACCACTTTCTGTTCCTTAGGTATCTCTAAAATTCCTGATACTGATTTGTACGAACTGTTCATGAAAAAAGCCTTGTTCAACACTTTCATAATAATTAAAAATCAAGGGTTATGTAAAGGCAGATTTTATTTTCTACATTATTATAGATATAACCGTCTTCCTTGGTTTAATGGTATAAATTTATCCCGTCATTTCATTGTCTCAATAAACAGAAGCATTATTATCATTACCATCTTGCTGGCTCTCTCGCATGGATTGGCATCATTGACAGCCCTATGTGTAGATGCAACTCCGAGTGTGAAACTCTTAATCATGTCCTTTGGCAGTGTAATTTATATGATGCGCAAAGATTACTACTGCTGAAAAACCTTTCCAAGTTCAAATTCCAACTGCCTCTGGACGTTTCTATATTTTTGGCTGGGCCCAATATTAAAGTCGGCCTTTACATTCACTCGTTCCTAAAAAGTTGTAACTTATATGTTTAAGGAAACCAAAATGGTTGTACATCCTCATGCTTAGTTTTGTAAATAAGTTTCTTGTTCTGTTTACTCCATTTACATTTATACCTAACGTTGTAATAAATCTCTTACGAGATTTTCTATAACAAAAAAAAAAGAAAAATCAAACAGCTTGGATTGCGTGGGATTTTTAAGTGTTTAAGACGGATATAGCGCATTCTTCTGGACATATCGAAGGTCCGATATCTCTGTTTGCCCTGGAATATCGCAGTGCACATTCACGAAAGTGCATCGATCCGCCACGAAGAAGCTAGTCAAAGGTTTTCTTCCCGTTGGACTTTGCACGGTTCTCTAATCTCTTAGCGGTGTTGCCCTCACGTTTCCCGTGGTTTCTTTCCTCTCGTTGTACCCCGTCCATTGTTCCAGGGGGTCCGCGGTACGTTCTAATCATCGCGTTAGATTCCATATTCCCTTATCTGTCCGGGACAAGACAAAGAAATCTTACAGGGTTATCTCTAACAGCGCGCGCTCGAGCTCTCCCCGATACTTGCATTAACGTTTCTCGGATCCGCGCTAATGGCTCGGGCCCTAGGCGACGCGACGCGACGCGCGGATCTATACACAGCCTAAAACACTGAGAATTTCCGTGCTAATGGATCGACCTGTTGACACGGGAGTTCGTTTGTTCATCGGGAATTCTGAAAGGACATCCTCTCCGCCTCCTTCTCCTCTCTTCTAGCTCGAGCTAGAGGCGCCGTGCGCCACGGCAATGGAGAGAGAGGACTATTTGCAAACGGACTAATCACGAGTTCCTTGGATCCCGACGGTTGCCTATCCCCGCATGGAAATGCCAGGCGAACAATGGAAATACCTGGGAGTGGTTTGTCTTCGCCAAGCAAACCACTACTGTCGCTTATCTGCGCGAATTATCTGCCTTTAAAATGTTTGTTCCCTGAAAATTCGGTGCTGGGTGCGTGTGTACGGGCGAGCGACGACGGGCGCCATGTGCCCCGAGCTGGAACAATCTGATCGCGGATCTAAGGAATCTACTAGTGTAATACGATAGCGAGGCCTTAAAACAAAGACATAGAAACCTAGGATACGGCAACATAACACCTGGACCCGGGGGCTACCTGCTGCTGGGTTTTCGGTCCACCGTTTTTCGTAGCGGCTGCTTTTTTACGCGCACGACACCCCGGTCCAAGGTATTATAAATTTCGGTATTTTAAATTCCCGAACGCGCCCGTCTCGGAAATAATTCATTCGACGTTTACGAATTGGAGCCGCGCGCAAACAGCCCGGCGCGATCGAACGCGACTCTTGCAGATGCATCTCGCCGCCTAATGATGTCAGGCCGACGAATATCTTCCGTGTGAGAGATCCGTGAAAAGGTTGTCGAGGACGAGCGGTCGAATCGCTCGTTTCGAGAGAGAGAGAGAGAGAGAGAGAGAGAGAGAGAGAGAGAGAGAGAGAGAGAGAGAGAGAGAGAGAGAGAGGTTTAACGCAATTCAATGGGGTATAACAAATTCCACGATTCGAAGTCAGAAAAAGGGATCGGGCATCTCGGGACAGGCGCGTTGCCTCTTCTCTTCTGCTCGCTTGCCTGGCTGCCTGTCTGCCTGCCGGGCTGACTACCTGGGACCCGAGCTCTCGAACGTGTCCAACCGTTTCCCTTCCGAAGATCCTTCTTCATACATATCTACACATATATTTTTTTTAATTTCGGAGTTTCACCCGACAGAAGAGGATTAATGGGTGCTCCGAAGCAACGAAACCGTGACGCAGGAGGAGAGAAGGAGAGAGAGAGAGAGAGAGAGAGAGAGAGAGAGAGAGAGAGAGAGAGAGATCGGAGAGCGAGCTCTCTGGGTATCCTGAAACACCCCATTCCGTCCACCCCAGGTTGCCAGGTTCCTCGAAGCAGGAATGCCATAATCTAGATAACCGAGCATAATAGAATACCTGGACCTGGACTGGTTGCTTTCTACCTCGTTGCACCTTCACCTTTTTTTTCTCCCTTGCCTGTGGCCAGCTCGTATCTCGTTGCTCCTCTTCGCCATGGCTCCCTCTCTTCCTCGTGTCCTGCCCTTCTCCTTCGTTTCTCTCCTCTCCACCGGGCCTCGCTCAGCTCTCCCGTGTCCTGCTCCACCCATCTGGCCTGTTGATCCAGCTTTTCCAACGCGATCGTCATCGACGATCCCTGTGTTTCTCGGTGTCCCAATGACAGGGACGAGCAGGAGGCATTCCTCGTGCTCGACAAGAGACTAGGAATGCCGATACCTACCAGCCGGACAGAACTACCCACCCTTGTCTATACGTCCTGCAGCTAGGACACGTGTTTTCCACCGGACTGCCGATGCCGTTCGCCAAGAAACAAGGGAAACTCTTGTCAGCCTCGGTGGACCGACCAGACACGATCGTATCGGGTTTCTTCGGCGGATCAGAAGCTCTCCCCCGGTTACCCCCTGTCCCCTCGAGTCACATGTGTATCCTAGAAATTTCGTGAATGTCCTGATGAGACTGGCCGGGGCACCCAGTCCTCGTTATTTCTTCCCTTGTTAGCCGTTCGGCGATAATTCAACTCCGTCCGGTCCGTGGGATCGGACCACGCGGTGGCACGCACAAGCCTGACTCGCCACAATGTTCTTAGCCGTCCACGCAGCAGCTTGCCCCACCTCTCTTTCCTTATCGGTAACAATAACTTTCGGGAAATCGGAGCGAGGGAGGCTATAATTACTATGATCGCGCCGGTTCCACGAAGAAACGAACGCCAAACCGCGAAACGTGTAACAGACTGTACGTATAGACGGGTCTTCGACCATGGGAACAGCCTCGGCAGAATAAGAGTTCTGCCCCCGGCGAAAAAAATCGATTCGACACCGGTCACCGGTGGCCGTTAACGAACCGATCCCGAACGAGCCCTGGCATTCACAGAATTTTAATTCGTATCCGAGCACGCCGGAACGAACGATACCGGCAGCATTCCGGGATTGTGTCTACACCGGGAAGGCGTCGTGCCGCGATCGTTTGCTTTTACGTTTATGTCGCCGTTACGAAATCTCGGTTCCAATTGTCCTTCCACTCGGCCGATACGGATCGTTGCCCCGCGACTCTTTATCTAGATGGATCTCGACTGCCTCGCCGTACACACGAAACCACGGAGCCTGCCGGAGAGAGGTCAGACCGTTCCACCTTCTTTCTCTCTTTCCGTCCGAGTTCTCCGTTCTCCGTTTCCGCCTTTGTCTCGCCGTTCGTCGCGAGGGCATTATCGGGCGAAAGCGAGCGATAATTAAACATTTTCGCGAATTGGACGGCGCGCTCTCTCTCTCGCACACACCCGCCATTAATTGAGAAGCTGGATATCGCCGGCTGGGCTCCGGTTACTTTCGAGCGACGTTCAACTGGAAATCGCAGCCGACCGATAAGCGTTTGCACCGTTCCCCTTCCGGTTATGCTGATAAAGCATACGCTGAATGGAGCTCGTAAGCGACATTGATATAGGACGCACGCTGAAAGGACCGAGAAGCTTGCACCTGGGCATCGGGGAGCGCGTCTGCCACGAGAAACCTGTTCGTTTTGACTCTAGCGCTTCGCGAGAATGAACTCCTTGATCGAGAAAGACGGGTTCTCAATTGTATGCCGGAGCGCGATGAAACTGGTTGCAAATGCACTTAATAATATAGTGCACTGCCCTCGGTGATCTCTTTTCCGAGAACGCAGCCCCCGGGGCTTTCGAATCAGAATCACTCAACAGTTTTTTTCAGTTTTCAGCGAAATTGGATGGCCCGACCGAACACTTATTAACCGGTAATGCGTTGTGTACGCGTATGTTAATGATTCACGTTGCCCGCGTCGCGTCGCCTTCATTATTTTCATTCGTTAATTTAATCGTGAATCCCGAGCTCACAGCGCGGCTGTCGTGGAATTCGAAGTGGAAGCGGCCGGGCTCGTCATTTAACAACGTTTAAAACAACGCGCGGGAATGCCCGAGATATAATTATCAAACTTTCGAGTTTTCCCTCGAATCTCGGACACGCGGAAACGATATAATTTTAAACCGTCCAGCCCGAAAAACCGGGAATACCGTGGAAATCGATTGCTTAATTATACGAAACGCGGTTAACGCTCGTTACCCCCATTATCGCCGACAATTTCGTTAAAGAATTCCGCTCAACTTCGAACTGTGAAACGACCGGCGCGGCGCGAGCATCGAAAATGTTCGCGGAACGGCCCACACAATTACGAAATTGGATCGCCGTCATGGTCTTTCCGAGCATCGAGAGGAAAAAAGAGATCGTCGAAGCTTCGAACGCATTCATCTGCCGCGATCTCCCTGTGATCTGTTTCGGTGATCAAGACGCCGCGGTGCATGAACGCAAATGTAATTACTTTAAAAAGAGTTGCAGCACCGCGTTAAACCGTGACCCGGCGCGACTAGAATCGAAGAAACGAATCGTGAGCGTTGCGAGAGAGCAACTCGGCGCAGCTTTTTATTGTACATCCCGGCGACCATCGAACCGGTGACGAACACCGATCTTCCGAATCGGCGATGCGTGCAATTTTTAATTACTTTCGGCGATTAATAGGGCGACGCAGACCGCCGCGCCGCCAACGAGTCACGAAGAAATCGAAATAAATATGCGCACTCACGTGCTGAGTAATAAACCGGCCGGTTTTATATTTCGAACGAGAAAAGGAAGACTCGTTACAACGTCTTTGCGGCGACTAATATTCCCTATCCGTTGAAAACATCGCAAACTAAGGGATAGAGCGATCGAAAGAGGTGCGATTATTTCAGTGTGCGTTGACTTCGCTTCCGATAGAGCTTGTAAATGTTTTTATCGGAAGGTTCTGTTCTACATTGACTGCTTGATTTCCGGAAACTCTTAGTCTTTTCATTCGCCGCCAATGTTTCCCTTTCGAATGGAAAAGAATCCTCGACGCATTATAATTTCCAATGAAAGGCTATTTTTCAGGAAAACTAAATTTTCTGAATGGCGTTCGTGCCCGTTCATTGTTATGCTCGGCCCGGTTACTTGATAGTGAAATATGTCTCCATTGTTCTTTACCGAGAACACATTCCTCCAATAAATCACCGGAGATTTTTCCATCTCGTGGTCATCAGCTTAGAAACGAACGCGAAACGAAACGAAACGCGGGGGTCAGGCCGATTCACGCCTCGACATTAATTTCTCCTCGATTTCCGTCGTTTAGACGCGGAGGAACGTTAAGGGGGTCGGCTCGAAGCATGACGAGAAACAGAGGAGAGCGAGTTACGCTCTCGCGGCTCCGGAACGATTCCCTTCGGGGTGATCGTGGATCGTTATCGCGCGTGGAAGAGTAGTCCTCTCTCTCTCTCTCTCTCCCCTCCGTAGTTGGGAAAAAAGTGCAAAACGACCGGGCCGGCTCCAGATGCGCGATCATTTGTAATATTTAATTATGGGCGAGTCCGCGGGGAAGATTGTCTCGCTACTTTGGATCGAGGGGAGGATTTTTTACTCGGACGTTTTTTCGCTCGGCCGTCGATTTTGCCTCTTTGCCGTGCGATTTAGATCACGGGAACCGATGCGCCCCGAAAAATCGAGGTATTTTAATTGAATCTCGAGCGGATCGGTAGGGATGCTCTTTGAGAAATTCGAGAGATACACAAAATACTCTCGGATGATGAGAAGGGAATAAACATTGGCTGATAAAGCGACGATAGAGCGATAACGGAGATTACGGAATTTCGCAAGCATTCGGCGAAGCGTTCGACGCGCTCTTTGCACCTCGAAGTCAACCGAACCCCCAATCCGCGGTTGTAAAAACCGCGGCTGATCACACGAAACTGGATACCGTATCTGTAACGGCAACGAGGGCACAGCAACGAGTGTTTCCGAGCCATAATGCCTGGTAAATTGTCGGGTTTGCGCGGTGCAAAATGCGAAGCGGCGTCATTTCCCAGCGGCGTTCTTCTAAAATTATCGATAACTCATCGACAATCGACTGTAATTTCCCGCCGTACGCGGACGTTCCAACGCGAAAATCTCTCTCCAGAAGACTCTCGACCGTAGTCCGTCTCGACGCGAGGATCGAGAACATTGTTGCGCTTTGTCCTGTCTGCGAGGATGCGCTTTTTACCCCGCGGTTGCGCAGTCCCGTCACGTTCTTCGATCTTCTCATTAAACGATCCCTGAACGTGTGATGATAATGGAAACCGAGACGTTCCCGCATTCTTGCGGCTCTTTTTCCGCAAAACGAGTATAATGACTCTATAATACGAAATTTCAGCTTGCAACACTGTTCTCTCATTATGCGTTACACACGCGGGCGCCCCGAGAAATTCGCAACGAACGAGCGTCGCGGTTTTGTTGCTCGAGCGCGCGTTATCGCTCGAAAATCTTTCGGACGGAGCGATTTATGTGGGATAACCACGGCCAAATAATTATTTACCTGGCACTTTCCTTCAAATTCTTAAATCGAATTTTAATATTCTATGCTCGACCCGTGTCTATCCTTTTTTCCTCGGCGCACGTTTCGGCCGCAAACAACTTTCTGTTCCTTTTTCGATGTCTTGTTTGAAATCACTTTCACATGCTGCGAAAGTTTCTTCAAATTTAGGACAAATTAAGACAATCGCAAGGGATCTACTAAATTTAAAAATGTCACGTGAACAATTTGAGAGGCTGGATAAAATTATTGGAGGATCTAAATGGAAGTCCATACCGACTAGAACAACTGATTGGGATATTGTGTGCATTGTGAATGCATTGTGTGCGTTCTTCGGTAAGAATGGCTCGCCGAACAAAGTGGAACGAATTCGAACAAGCGTTTTCATCTGGTTTCTCGACGGTAACAAGCATCATCGGGAACCATAATAAAGATGTTCGGTCTGGCCGAGCGAGTTCTACACGGGCGATCCACTCGAGCTTCCTCTATTCATCGATCCCTAGACAAACATTCTTCAGCATTCAGCGGGGATGAGAAATATTATGTTAGTGGGGCTCCGGCGTTGCGTGCCAGAAAGCATCCTAATGCGATTCCGATGTACGAGCGTGGAAGAGGTTCCTGTAGCGTAGAAGAGTAAGTAGAAGACGGGAAGTCTCGGTCAAGAAGCAAAACCGTGGACTGCTAGACGCGGGACGCGGTACGAATGATTCTTGCCGCGGCTGGCATAAGCCCTGCGGGCTGGGCGCGGCATGAATCATTGGAGGACTTGTGCACACAGACCGGATGCGGTAAAAATCTTTTTCCCGCGGTCACGCGCCCGTGCATCGCCGCCCTTCGCGCATACTTCAGGACTGGTTCTGAAGTGTCGCGTTTGTCATCCTCTCCTCTATCCTTTTCGTGAAATCCTCGACTCCCTGGCAACGACGGGGCCGGCCCGGGGGATAAAGGCCGAGAGAACGCGCTGCGGCGTGTTTACATTCGCACCGGCCGCACGGATTTTCTGCAGTGCGGCGCGGCGCGGCGCTCTGGACGACTTACGCTCTCGCGTACACTGAATGGCCGGTCCCCGAGGGATTTACGTTCCTCTGAATGGAGGTTAAACGCGAGCGCACCCGATACAATGCGGCCGAACACCGGCCCTTGCTTTTCGCCGGCTCCTCTTTCTCCTTCTCCTCCTCCTCCTCCTCCTCCGGTACCTCGTCCTTCTTTTTCTTTCCTCCTGTAGCTCGAGCGGTGCGTACGCCAGGACCAAATAACGCGGCGGCCGAGTACGCTTTAAGCGCAGTGTAAACAGGACGCATTGAGATGTTGCAGACCACTCGTCGACTGGCAAACACGCTGCCCTCGGTGACTGTCTCGAGATGACGAACAAACGCGCGCCGATGGGTCCTCCCCGGCGGAAAAAATGTTGCTCCCGGGGTGGTCGGACGCCGGCAGAATCCCGCGGGATCCTGATCGGTATTAAATTCCGAATCTGTACTCGCGAGTCACCGCCGAACAGTCACCGGGGACGGTGTTTCGCGAGGTAAAAACTCGATGACAGCTCCCGGCTGATTAATCGAGCGCACACCGCCCTCTCATTAATTCCCTGCTGTCTCATCGGGCCCGAGACCCGAATTATTCTAATCTCCTAAACATTTTTGACTCGGCGGGCTGCTGCTGGTGCTGCACCGTCCACGCTTACCACCTGAGGCGCGATAGAAGCTCGAGGAGGTTTCCTTTTCTCGTGGCGACGCGTTTTCCGTCGAACATCTTGTAATAAACATGTGGCCGAGCACTATGCCCCGCACCGTATGATCAGCCGAAATATTCCTGAATATATTTCGCATATTACATGCATCCTGAAATACGAAAGATGTTATTACCGCGTACGGCGCTCCTCGCCGAGACCAAGAATGGAGATCGGGGCCCGGGTTCGAGGGCGAGCATCATCGTGTACCGGCACCGAGCAAGAAAATGTGCCACGTAATGCGCCGCGGGGCCGAAACCAGGATGACCAGAACGAGGAGAAACCTCTCGGTCGGCAACAGAGAAAGAAAGTATGAGAAAAAGAGAGAGAGAGGCGAGCAGGGAAAGAAGGCAAGGGCAGATGCAACAGTCCAAAAAAAGAAGCAGCTGCACCCTCTGCAGGGACTATCCTCTCCTCGACTTCACGATTCTATGCGCGTCTCCCCTAGCACACACACCCGACTTCTCTCCTTTCGTTTCACGGAAAGGAAACGATACGCGTTACAAAATATTCGCCGCTTTCTTACCGCGGGCTTTGCGGGCCGACGAACCGTGACAGACCGCGTGAAATCAACGAGTCCGGCTCCGTAACGATGAATCCACGTTGTTCTCTCCTGCTCTCAACGCGCCCGATACCTAGAAAAGAGTAACGAGCTGGTTTTCGGAAGAGCTTGCTACCAGAATGGACGCCCTCTTTGCCCCACGAGTCTTGTTGCACGCTTTGACGCGCTCGCCGCACCGCAAACATATTTTACACCTTCTCCTTTCCATTAATAGCCATCACAATTGTTCCGGCAGTCGGTAGTCCTCCTCTGCTGTCTGTAGTGTTATGTTACTTTCCCTAGTATGTAGTTTAGCTCATCGATTCCATTTCCCTTGCTGCTGATTCGATTCTCCGGTACTGTGGTCTCTGCTTATCGTATTTGCTGGTTGATTCCAGCTATTCTAGCTTCGAACTTTGTATCGACGAATTTTGTTCGCTATTTCCGGTTAGGTCTGGATTTACAGTAGCCGTTAAAGCTCGTAAAGTCGGTCTATCTGCACCTACGGCCCTGTGATTGAAAGTCTCTTGCTAATTTGTAAAACTTCTCAGTCATGAAAGTTTTTACCGAGACAGACCTCTGCTGTACTCACGCGCGGCAATACCATGCCGAAAGTTATAAACAGTCGATGAAATTAAATTGAACGAATGGCATCTATACTTATGAACGCTGACAGTCCTGCTACAATAAAAACGATGCAATAATATCCGGATGCAATTTTACGAGCCGCACTCCCGTCTAGAACGAGGAAGTCCAGCACCGCGGCATGACAACACGATTAAAGTGTGAGTAATGTTGACTTTACGACATTTGGGTAGGTCGGTTCGAGTCAACACGCTCTCGATACACAGACCCAGAGACATCGAGGTTGCCCGGGGATTGATATTACAAATTCCCCTTTATCAATCGATACCCTTTATCTGACAACCGGAGGGTGAAAAACTCTCCCTCGGTTCTATAATTTGTTTCGGAGCTAGAGAGAACGGACGCGATTGCATCGCGAATATTACCAGGCTATTTCTATTTAGAAAACGAGAATAATGGAAAGTAATACCGAAGGAGGAGGTCTGATCGGAAAGTGGGGTAGCGAGTAGAGGAAAAGCGAAGAAGCAACCGGTGCAAAGGATCTCGAAATTGCGAGTCCGGCCAGAGAGAGAGAGCAGCACACCACCTTTTCGCTTTGATAAGAATATCTCGCACCCGTATCTCACAAAGGTTATACTATATTTCTTGTCGAACGTTATCAAATACGCTGAAGGATAACTGGCTTCCGAGAAGGAACAATCTGCCGATGCACGATAAGCTTGTTAGTCTCGAGAACCTGGTTCCCTGGCTCCCTTTAGCTCCCTCCCCCCCTGCGATCCTCCTTCACCATCCACAGCGTACCCCGTCAAGCAACACTGAATCATAACTGACACCGAATTAAAAGCAAAGTCCTCGTTACTCTTTCCTGCTCGCACGGAGCAGCGAGAGCCGGGCCGGGCCCGGTCGAGCTCCTTCTGGCGTTTCCCTCCGTCCCGTCGTGGTAATTACGAGCACACGGTGTTTATAAAAGGTGTTGCAATAAAGTTAAATTAACCTGTCCTCGCCAGCGGACCGTGCGTATCGGGTTCGTTAAACATTTACATCTGTCAGTGGTCGGTCCTCGGGATCGGCCCCGCGCCTTGCGGAAATTTAGAAAACACACGGCCCCAACGTCATCGCCGTCGTCGTCGTAGTCCTTGTCGTTGTGGTAGTCGACGTCGTCGTCGTCGTCGTCGTGGAGATATCAAATTACCCTCGTTACGCCGCGACAACGCGGTCTTGATTAACTTGTCCGAGAGTTGGTATGTAAACGACGCGACGACGGGAAAGTAACAGCCTGACGAGTTTAACGCGCCGCCACGGAGAGGAAACTCCTTAAACTGAATAACGCGAGCATCGGGGGTTACGTAGACGGCCTTCAGCGACTTTAGCGGAACGGCTTTAGCGCACCTCACCGTAAATAGAATAGAACGAAGCCTGGTAACGCGATCGAACCCGTCTTCTGGAATCTCGGGACGAATCTCGGCTCGAGTAGCGTAGATCTCGCGGAAAAGTCTATGGAAAGATTGTTTCTGGTTGCTATAGGTTCGTTTGCTACTCCTAGGACTAGGCATGGGATCAAGTACCTCGCAAACTGGTTTGAACCTTGATTGATGGAATTCGAACTGTCTATAAGTACATATGTTTCTTCTATCGATTGTATTTGCTGATAATAAATTAAAATTGCGCCGAAAACATTTAAAAATGTCTAGAAGTACTTCGGAAAAAAAGAAATAGTACTCCCAAGTATACTCGGACCTTTGCCAGACAGTTTCGAACCCTTTACATGTACTGTGGTGACGGTAAATAATACTTGCAAGTATACTCGCAAGTATAAAGTGAATTAAACTGAATTTCTTTGTTCAAGCGATGGACTTTAATCAATAAAATATTTTCTCATTTATTCTTTCTGGCAAAAGATCATCGAACAAAAGGGAATATATCTCTTTATTCATTAAAGCTCATAGCTGGAATAAAAAAATTGGGCTCTATTTCACTTTAAAATGCCGTAATTACTTTCTTGCCGACCCAATATAAATAAGAAGCAATAAAAAAATGATTTTCTATACCAGGAATTCTTAATAGGGTCTATAACCTAAAAACCGGAATTTTTTTAGGAAATTTGAGCGTTTATTAAAGAAAATCTTGTACAATTCTGTTATTCAAAGTATTGTCCATCGGAAGTTACAACATTTCCGCATCTTTCTGGCAATTTGTGGATGCCATCCCAAAAAACCGGTCATCCTTTGCCGTTTAAATCAAAAGTGCCAGTAACCACAGCAGTGCCAGCAATAGTACAGTTTACCCTACTTGTGAGAGTTTCGATTACTTTCAACATCGAAGCACTTACAAGTATCTTTCCGAAACTTGTAAGTACTCATTCCGAGGTTCGATAACTACTTGTATACAATGAATACTTTTCAAGTATAATCATTGAAACTTTTATTGCTTTTAAGTAGTAATCGAAACCCATGAGATGAGACTTGGTTATCGAACTTGACTCGAATTCGTGAGTACATATTGAACTTGATCTCACCCCTACCTAGGATCCCATGTCTCAACGTCTGAGAAATTGCTTCGTCGAAGGTTAAAACTATTTCTACACATTGGTAGCCCTATACAAGTGTTCATTCGTTGGAACACGACTAACCCTACAATCAAACTGATCGTAAATCTTTAGTCCCACTGCATTCCCAGCAACTAACACCGCCAAAACTCTCAACAGACGAGTTAGAAGGATCGTAGGCCTCATTTGGCGAATTTCTGGTCGCGAATGCATCTCTCTGCGGCATTTTTTAATCTTCTGTGATTG
Source organism: Lasioglossum baleicum (assembly GCF_051020765.1). Taxonomy (NCBI): domain Eukaryota; kingdom Metazoa; phylum Arthropoda; class Insecta; order Hymenoptera; family Halictidae; genus Lasioglossum; species Lasioglossum baleicum. The sequence goes on from NC_134931.1 coordinate 20,325,894, forward strand.
AGACGATGCAGTCGTTCTGTGTCGACGAGATTCGTCTTCCGTGTAGCAGGTGCCAAATCCGTGGGCGCTTAATTAGCACGACTCGTTTCCAAGTCCGCTGGAAATTACGTGTTCGTGCACCACATAAGAAAAATAGACGAACTCGGTCTCACGTCTGTGAAAGGTGGAAAGAGGCAAGAGAGAGAGGGAGAGAGAGAGAAAAAGGGGGCGAGATGGAAAGAGAGTGGAGCACCGGTTATCGAAGGTTCAATCTTCGGGCCATGGGGCCGGTCAATATATGGGATTCTGGGGATACGGGGGAGGTAATCGATTACCATGGGACCGATCTTTTCTCCTCCTTCTTCCCTCTTTTTTCTGTTCTGCTCGTTTTTTCCCGGTTGGTCCGCCCCACTCCTCGGAGAAGTCTCCCAACCCCGAGCTCTCTCGGACCGACGCCAAAATTTATACCTGGCGGCTGCTACGGAGATGCACCCTCGTCTGAATGGAGGCAGGGCATTCAACGGCGCCGCGAACTGTGAAACGAAAAATATATGGTTTCCAAAAGAACAGCCGTAGGTCGATCCTCGAAGGCGGAGGAGAAACGGGCGATGCCGCGGCGGAGGGAACGAGAGCCGAGAAAAAGAGAAAGAAAGTGTATGTGCGTGTGTATGAGGGAGAGAGAGAGACAGAGTCGGGAGTGCACACACGCGGGGCGAGAGAAACGAGACGAACGAGGACGGAAGAATGAAAGGAAGGTGCGGAGAGAGAATAAGAGGCGAGAAAGACCACGGCTGTAGAGTCTCCTGCGAGTCTCCGAAGGGAGAAACGGATTCTTCGAATTTTCGAGACCGGCAAGATTGATGCTGAAGAACGTTCTTAGATGTCCGTAACCATGGACGGTATTGTCGACAGACAGTTGGACGTCTAATGACGAACGATGGGGGCTTCTTGTCGTTCCGAGCGGGCGACCCCCTGCGCTATATCGGTGATCTACCGACGACCAGGTTTAGAAAAGTATCGGCGATTCGATCGTTGCCGATACACGTCCTCGATTCTCGTGGGACCATCCCTCGCGCGCACCGCGACGGTATGATATAATTAAAATGCAGCTGTTTGTGAGACCATCGCTTTGCTCGAGCAGTCAACGTCTGTCCTGATAGTTTAGAAAAGATTTGTACGACCAAAAATTGTTCATGTCCCGGCAAAGAGAATCCAAAAAGCGATTAACAATTCGGTTTGCTCGCAAAGATCCTAAGGTGTGATCGGTACAGGCCACGGGTACCCTACATAAAAATCCTCGTTTAAAGTTTGTGCAGCAGTTTGTGTAGCCGGGATCCTCTTAAACTTGTTTTCGAGCTTCTGCTCGCAAACCCGAGAACGATCCTGAATGATCATTACCGACTCTAATCCCCCATTCATGGACATTAAACTGTTACGCCGCGTAGCCCGGCACCCGAATGCCCCCGGCTCGAAAACACTCGACAAAAAACCCCGACGCGACAAAGTACCCCGCGAACTATTAACCCCTGGCAACAATGCCAGGCAAACAAAACGCTGCACTTCTGTCCGCAATAATTTTTTATCCCTTGCTGGCTCGGTATCTGGCACAATGGGAGAACCTTCCCCGAAGGATCCAGATCGAGCGTGGAGCGTGACGACGCTGCGGCGGCCCCGGCACCCTAACCCCTGGACGATACTCACAATCAAGTGGGCCATTATTTGCCGAAAACTCGACAGGACGCCATCAGGCTACGAGACTAGGAGGGAGAGCCGCGTAAGGAAAAATCGTAGATCAAAGGGGATGCTCGAAAGACGTCAGGTATCTCTGGATCCCGGTGGAATATCTTCCAGGTCGTCGCGGCGTCTACTCCAGGTATACCCACGTAAACCTTCGACCTTCCTCCTGCACCGGTCTTTGGGACCGACGAGCAAAAGACGTCGGTGCTCTCGGTGTGGGACAAAGGCGAGACGATATGGCGGGTTGTGCGAGAGCTTGCGTACGCACCGTTAGGCCCCATTTGTCTAGAACGGCAGGATTTATGCCGTGGCTACTCCGCCCTTGGGCCTTCGAGAGTTCCACCGATTTACTTTTATGGGCTGTGGTGTGGTGGCACGCTACGAGAAAGCGGAAAGTCTGGCTCGTGGATGATCCAGCTTGGCCGTTGCGCAAGGGAACATACCGGGAGAAAGCATGAGGAATCGCCATTCCTCTCTCGAGAACAACGCTGCCTATGGGAGCGCGGGGCGTGCGTTGTGAAACACGAGCGAAAGAGATGACGCGCGCAAGAAATCGTATCCCGTCCGGTCCCTGTGATTCAAGCATCGGACGTTTCTAATTCACTGGAGCATAGGACTCCCGAAGCGTTTCTTCTCTCGCTGGCTGCCACCGTTCCGCGTTTCCCCGCGAGCGTGTTATTCGACACGATTAAATTCTCCGCTCGTTTAAAGACATATTTCCGAGATCTTTCGGTGACGCTAATCTCTCTCCCCCCCTTCTTCCGTATCATTTACTCGGCCGCCGCCGCCCCGTCGAATCTCTCCTAGACCTCGAGATAAATACGCTCGCAATCGTTCCCCGAACAAAGACGAATCTACCTCTGGTGCTCGCGCGGCCGCGCACGCGGGATCCCTTGCACCGGTTGGTCTCCATTTGTCTATGTCTATAACGACCGGGATTCATACGAAGGTAACCCCGCCCTGAACCCGGCCCGGAGGGGCCCCGGGTATTCACATCCACGGCTTAAGTGTCCGTGGCCGCGTCGAAGAAAAAGAAGAGAAAAGAAAGAGAAGAGGAACATACGAATGGTTCCTCAAGGTTGATTTCTACGCCACTTGCCGGTGGTATCGGAGCGGCGCGCGGACATTTTCTTCTTCTGCCGCGTTCCTCGGCCAAACAGAGCCCCTCCCACGGGCTCTCGAAAGTATCCCGATTATCCGGAGGTCCTTTGTCCCGAAGGACGCCGCACGTGGTGAGGCCCAGGTACCCGGTGTCTCGCGGCGAGGGGCTCCGGGACGAAAGTCACGTGCGCGGGCCAGCAGCAAAGGTAAAAGTCGTCCCTCCCCGGGCCTGTTTCAACGAGGACTAAGGTCGTCGTGTTTACCCGACTGCTTAGCACGTCGTAAAGGGATGACGAGTCTATTTCCTTGAACCGAGCGGACGACAGGACATCGCCGGCGCGGGGGAGATTTGATGTATGTGCACAGAGACAGAGAGAAAGAGAAACAGAAAGGGAAAAAGGCGAAGGAGGAGTCGTCGAAAGAAATCTTGGAGATGTTGACAGAGCTGGGAGCACGGAGGGGCGAGCAGATAAAGAGGCGGCGAGAAGAAGCAAGGGGCAAAAAAGTTATCTGCCGCGTGAAGAGGATCTGGCGCGGCCAAAGAGTAAACGATAATCACGACTTCCTGATTCGGCGCGGTCGTTTCGGGCCGCGGGCTTTGCGTCGGCCGAACAGATGCCGCGTGTCCGCGTGTACAGACTATTTGTTTACACGTCGGTAAGACCGAGCGTGGTGCGCAAGAGCATCCAGACACACGGGACACACACCAGACGCGGACAACAGCCCGCCGCTTCTATCCACGGAGATTGTGGGAATGTTCCTCCGTTGGCCGAAGCTAATGCCGAAGTCTCGATAATAGCAACCCGAATGTTATCGGGTTAAGTGGGAGCGTGGGTCTCCGGGGAATCACGATGTAATAAATTGCTTCCTGCGGGCTGGATCGGGGATACTGCAAGTATCCCGGAGATCCAGGTTTCTGAGATCCTCGGGCAAACAATATTCTTGATTGCTGGTACATACTACCCGCTCGATGAATTAATATCACTGACCCTGGAAGTACATCCAACTACGCGCTGCACGATGTAAAAATATATGGATGATTGCGTTTTCATTCGGTGTCGTTTGTTTCTTGATGTCCTCTCGACATGCCCGTGCAAGAGTGTGGTGGCACACTCGCAAATCGCTAGATCTGCGTATACGTATATTAAATTACAAGGTTTACAAGAACACAAAATGACGCTTCAACATTGCAACGAGGAGTTCAGAAGCGGTCAATTGTGATTCCTAAGAGTCAAATCTGCGTCTGTCCGGTGCTCTAAATGCATATTTCTACGTTATCGAGGAATAATTTGTAATATTCGGCAGATACCGCTTGTCACGAGGCATCCGCGAAAAATCGCTCTGCATCGACATAGCCAGGATATGTACAAAGGCGATGGTGTGTATTTTTAGTTGATTAATTAATTATTTAAACACGAAAAATGGGTTGGAAAATAATATAGCACCTCGAGGTTTCGAAATTTTGCACTAGTAGCACTACTGTCTCTTTCCTAAACTGCACGTTACAAATGTTATAATAAAATACGAACGATAAATCTCTCAATATTTACGAAAATCTGTCAGTGGCGGTCATCTTGTGATATCATGCTTGCTTCGGATGACTCGTGGCTGGTGGGGGGCATCTGTCGAATATTACAGAATTATTCCTCGATAACGTAAAAATATGCATTTTGGGCTCCGGACAGACATAGATTTGACTTTTGAGCGTCATTTTGTGTTCTTGTAAGCCGTGTAATTTCATATACGTATATGCGGTGCCACCACACTCTTGCACGGGCGCGCCGGCACCCTTAACCGTTAGCACTATAATCATTTTTTGGTGGCATAGAGTGTTTGAGTAGTTGGATCGCATGATTACAGACTAGAGTTCGTTGGACGGAATTTGTAAAAATGGAGCAGTCTCGACGGTGCAAGGACGCGACGTACGCGTACGATTGCAAGGAATTTGCGGCGACGACGATTCGATCGCGAGGAGATTTCTAAACGGCGCGGCGCACCGCAGACGGAGGAACGCTCGGAAGGGAGTCCCGTCGCAGATTTCTCACAGATGCGATGCCGAGAAAAAGGGAAGAGACAAGATGCACCGCCTCTTCGTAGTCTGCGAGAGGAGACGCGCGGCGAGAAAGGATCGAGACGGGTGATTTTCCGCGAGTCACGCGAATTCGTGACTGAATCCCGAGAATCTCCGGCGATGTGTCACGCTGGTGTGAAACGTCACGGCACTAGGAAGTGACCCCGAACTGTCGTTTGGGCCCCGCGTACCTGCGCACGACAATGTCCATAAACAATGGGGGCTATCTCGGCAATATCAACACGATGGCCGGCAGAGGATCTGACCCAGGAACGGGGCCCTGACCCCGAACGTGCACCGGGACACGGGTTATCTTCCATATCGGCCGGACAGAAATGTCTCAATGCGCAATCCGGATCTTCGTCGAAGGTGCAAATCCAGCAACGGCGTTCTGTCTCTGTCAAGGAAGTCCGCTGTCTAACGGATGCGAGCGGGACCCGCGATCGGGACCGCCCCGGGACAGATTAATTATAAGGATTATGGAATCGCGACGGAGATAACGTGATTGATGCTCCTCCGCCGGCCGTTTTGTTAAGATAACAGAACAATGGAGACGGATGCTGCGGTTTACGGACAGGACGTTCGTTTCGCTGCCTCCGGGGATGACGTGATTTACACGGAATATTCTAATGTTAATCTGATCGCTAGACGCACACTTCACTTTCCGTCTGAACCTACTCGGGGGGAGCCTCGCTTACATTCCCCAAATAAATTAGTCGGGTATCGTAGACGTTGCGTTCAACGAACAACAACGGACCATCGACTAATTCTTTTCAACGGACTGTTTACGATGTCACCGAGGCGTAGTTTGGAAAGAAGAAGGTCGGACGGAGGAAACACGTGGATTTCTCGGATAAGGTGTTCCCTGTGTACCTGAACCTGGACGACATTGAAACGAATGGCCTCGGGAACATCGCTCCGGAAAGTTCGAAAGCGAAATCCGACGCACCATTTCCCCATCATAGGTACACAAACATTTCCATAACCGTAAACCTTTCATCGGCTCCCTCGTACCCCGGCAGCTGGTATCAGCCATAAAACTGAAGAAGCTATAACGTAGCAAGGTCATGCCGCAAGCTCGACGATTTCTTTCCGAAGCGGAGTGCTAATACAGCCAACGGTACTTCCCCGAAGAGTGGTCCCCGTCTAATCGACGTTCGGGATCGCCATAAAGTTGCCGATCGTAAAATTAAATCGTCGTTAAATGTCACCGGGGGTCGGGGGCCGATCTTTCGTTGCTTTCAGGACGATGACAGTGTCCGTGAGCGGAAGGAGGCAAACAAAAAACACAAAAACAACAAACGAAATTGGCCAGCGCGGCAGAGCGAGGGGCAAATGGCTCGACCGAACATCCCGCTAAATAGTGGTCGAAAAGTGTGTAACCGGTATCGTTACGTCCCCTCGAATGATACTGTAAAACGGGTCCCATTGCTTTGTCGTGTTCGGTTTGGCTCTCGGATCCTCTCCTCGAGAGAGAATTAATAGGCGCGTGACGCACTCGAGAGAGAAAGAACTTGTTTAAAAAAAATTCCGATGGAACCGCGAATGAAAGCAATTAGCGGTGTTCAGGTTAATGAAAAGTCGAGTACGTCCACGACTCTATTAACATCGCCACCGTATACGCCGCGTTCTCCGCAGCAAAGGTTCAAAGGGTGAAGACTGCGGTCGCTTTCGACACATTCGAAACTGCCACGACTGATAAATCTGCGGCTACCAGCCCCCGGAGGAACTTCGAAAGCACGCGCGGCGTCGGGACGCCCGAGCCATGTGGTGGGCAACCTTCGGGTCGCCGACTATTTCTTTCGACGACGCCCGGCATTTGATCACCGATCGGGAGAGACACACCTCTACTTGCACGGTTGGTCCAATTACAAAGCGGTGGCGTGACGGTGCACATTAATTACGACGGCCCTGGCTAATTCGAATTCCAGTTAATCTCGCTCGGAGGCTGCTTGTGCTTCCAGAATGCTCGATGTTCTGCCGATCGATTTGTCTTCTTCTGAAAGCGTGCAATTTTATATTTATTAAATGCCTGCCACGCTTTTACGTAATCAATTGGGCTCCAGAAGAATCAGACACAATCGGACCTGACCATTACCAGATCCTGAGATAAAGTCTCTCATTCTCCGAAAAGAATATACTTCTAGATCAGAAAACACCGTCTCCCCTTGGATTGAATATATGTTCAACTGTATATTCTAACGCAAACTCCAATTTTCATATATCATGTCACAGAAATAAGAATAATGTATAAGGTTTTTCAATAAGGACATAACAACTTTAAGTTTAAATAAAACACAGAAAAATTGAAATATCGGGCTGAAATTTATTACAGTTTCCACGGGCACGACGGCAGCAATCGATTCCTTGAATCCAATTTTCAACTACTCTCCCACACATATCAGCCGGAATGTTGGTAATTTCGTGTTCAATATTGTTCCTGAGATCGTCTAACGTCGTTGGATGGTTGGTGTAAACTTTCGACTTAAGGTAACCCCACAAGAAAAAATCCAACGGCGTTAGACGATCTCAGGAACAATATTGAACACGAAATTACCAACATTCCGGCTGATATGTGTGGGAGAGTAGTTGAAAATTGGATTCAAAGAATCGATTGCTGCCGTCGTGCCCGTGGGGATCATATGAACGACATCGAATTCCACACATAATTGTAACATGTGTACTACAACTCGAGTTGTTATGTCCTTATTGAAAAACCTATATTGTCTCTGACATGAAGAAGATTACGATTCAATTTCTGCTTCGCATGAAAATCCGCAGTCCGGCGATCAATCGGCGAGCACAGTGACGTGTGATTTCAGCACCGTTGCATTACGACGTGCGTATGCCACGAATGCGCGAGGTGTCGGTGCGTAATAATCATAGGAAAGAATAGATTGTCGGCGTCACCTGTTCGAGTGCGAGTCGAGGGCGAATTCCGTCGGACGGTCTCGAGGATCGTGTCGCCGCTTTCGACGAGCTTGATAAATCGACGGTACGAGACGGAACCCCGAAAACACGTGCGCGGACTTGGCTGCGGCATAACGTCCCGGCGGACTATTTCTTTCAACGGCGGCCCTCTGATCTCCGGCCGGCTCTGACACTCCGTCTAGCCACTTTAGTGCCTCCATTCCACGCCTCGCGAGGGAGGTGGAACGACGAGAGGCGAAAGCGCGTTTGTACGCTCCGCGTCCCGGCTTTTAATAGGACGCAACGTCGCGGTACGCGTGGATCGATGAACTTTCGGTGAAGTCGCGCCACGCCGACGGGAATCGTGTTGTTCGCGCTCGCGTGCGCACCAGCTCCAATCGCCGCTCCGATCCTCGAAGCTGTTCGGGCATCTCGCTTCGATCCGCCGTTTCTTTTTTCTCTGTCTCGCGCGCGTCCTCGTGGAATCGAGCACCAACCATTGGTCTCGGGACGTGCCAAGAAAATGGAGAGAATCGGCGGCCAAATTTTCTCGGTTTACGGCTCCGTAACTGCCTGGAGACGCGGATCGCTGTTTTAGGACCGGGAACATTTTCGCTCTTCCCACAGCTGCTTCGTCAAACCGTAGTTAATCTCTGTATGGAGCTGTTACTACACATTTTGTAGTTGAGAACCGCTTTCCATCCCTACCGCTCCAGTTTCTTATTGGTTGGTCACTAGATAACGTCACGTGATGCTTCATAGGCGTTACAGAAGGAATCTGTATCTGTACTTATAGTACTCTTTCGAAGTTGTTCGTTTACAACTCGTTCAAAGAGCAACGAGTGGAAGAAAGTTTTTATCCTGGCACAGATAAGTGTCGATGTAAAATCTGGGATCTCGATATACACATTCGTGGTGTCACTTTATTTCGTCTGGCTGCGAAATACGTTTGATTTTTAGACTCGCTTTGATCTCGAATATCTCGAGCAAGGGGAACAGTCGGTGACGTCGACGAGCGACGTCGGAGGACCTCGTAAATTTCTTGAAATGCTCTCGTTGACTATGATCGCTTTGTCCTCCCCTCTTTTTTATATCCATAAACCACGACGGCACGGTGTATTCTTTCGCGGAGATTTATCCCCACGAAACATCGTCAATTTCCTAACGACCCGGCGTTATAATGGAGCCGTATATTTTAAGCGGGCCCCTCTCGATTCTTCCACGGGTTTCGACGTGTTTAACGCGAGTCCGCTTTGGCCCAGAATTACACCACTACGAGCACGATGCAATCTTCAATAAAACTTCGAAAGGGTTCCCGAAGTTCCCGCCGGACCACGGAATCGACCGCAAACTCGATCGCGTGAGCAAATGTAGACCGCACTCACGACCGCAGAGCGACGTTCGGTTTTTCGAGAATCGGCCAGAAATCGGTTCCTATTGTTTTCCTCCCTTTTTCGGCACCGAATCCAATCAAACGCCGCTAATTCCTCCGGAATCGCGTGAACCCGTCTGATCGCGGGAAACCGAAAGCGATGTAGAGGAGAATCGATGCTCGGTAACAGGTAACAGGTTCCGTAGCGGAGATCGTTTTGCTCTTTATAGTCGAGACAGAGTTATAACCCGAGGGAAAAATTGCCGAGCCCCTCGTTAACTTTCGTTTCGTCTCTTCCGCGCGCGCGCGCGCGCTACGCTCCGCAATGTTTCTTCCTGTGTTTTCCCAGCGCTCGTAAATCTCGCGGATTATCGGCGTCAGGGAAAAACTCTCGGCAGATTAGGGTAATTAGAATGCGAAAGGAGAAACGGTTTTTTTCGTGGAATCCTTCCATTGATTGCTCAATCTCCCCTTTCGACTGAACTTGCAGAAAATCGCGAAAGAAGTTTACATCGAAACATAAATATACCGACACTGGGAGATCAAAAAAGCTGTAATTGCTTCGCAGGATCGTCGATACTTCAACATATTTTCTTCGACTCTTGTTCTTTAACATCGCATCGACGACTTGGTCCTTAGCGACGACAATTGCGTTTCGTTTTACACGGAGATACAAAATATCGCTGACGTTTTCCACTGTTTTTACAAAGCACAAAACGTTTGATTTCTCTTTTGCCGTGTATGTAACGCGAAAACGAGTGAAATATCGCTCGAACACCTTCTGTATTATTTCTGAAGAATGCACGAGGGTTGCCGCGCTGGCGCAAAAAATTGTCATCGACGTGAAAACAGACGTTTCGAGGAACAGTATGCAGAAAATGCAGAAGTAGCAGGAAGTCTATTCGAGTTAACCGGTACACAAAAATAGACCGAACCCGAGACGGATTCGTTCGCAGTCGAAGACAGATGCCATGGAGGGAAGAATATAATAAATATTTGAAGTTAACTAATAATAACGCCGCGGGGTCGTTCTAATGGCATGGAGAGACGAAAAGACGCCGCCGCCAGGCCTCTCGCAGACGACGACGACGACGACGACGACGAATACGACAACGACAACGACAACGACGACGACAAGAGAATCACCCCGCACGCTTTTACATAACGCATTAATGTCGTGCATTAAATGGACCGACTGCCGGCGTATAGTGGACCATGTTGCAGGAAGTTATTATAAATACGGCACGAGATCGTGGTATTCGTCACGGAACGGAAAGCCGCGGGAATGCGAGCGTCTTTTATAAATAATTTAAAAGTCGAACGGGCCGCGCCACCGAGCAGACGAACAAACGGAACCTGTGTTTCGGCAAAAATGTCCTGTGCCTGCCTCGGAAATAGATTTACGGGACCGAGTGCGGGGTGTCCGGTCCCTTTTATATTTCCACGGTGAAGTAAGTTCCGTCAGTGGCAAGTTGAATCTTCTTTATAGCCGGGCTTAAAAAGTCCTCGGCCTCGCCTCAGCTCCTTTTTCTTTTACAGGGAAGAAGCTCGTCTGCTAAGAGCAATCGAATTAAGCTGATTTAAAGAACTTTTCGAAAAATCTTTTACCACGGACGAAACAAAAGGTTAATTATACATACAATGGGGCACACTCTGCACAAGCAGTCGGTTGTCGCTACGATTAACAAACTCCTTAAAAACGGTGCCTGTAAAAATGTTCACGACCGTTTCGCACGAAATTACCGTGGAAAAACAAAATTGTCTAGGGGAGCAGCAATTTGCCGAGCACGTTACAAAATCGCGGCGGCAGGTGGAGATCGATACGCAATACCTTCCCGGAACCGTAAACTACGATTCCTATACATGTATTCCTGTTTGGATAGGAAAGCAACCGTGCCGGTATCTTTCGAGCCTGGCATTTTTCCTGGCGCAGGTGTCGCGATTCGGCTGGCGTGACTAATGTTCGAATTATCATAATTACCAAAACTGTGGCCCTCCGACCGAACAGTTGGGGTTAGACTCGAAAAACCAGAGTGGCTTTAACGAACCATTGGACTTCCTTAAATTATTCATAGGCGTCCGACGCTATAAATTTTCTACGCTAATTCTCTCCGCACCAGGATCCGTTAACCGTCGAGTAGAACGGACAGGAAAAATGCGCGTTACTCACCTTTGACCGTAAAAATTGGGACATACCTTCAGTTTATACAAGAATATCGTGTTTAGCCCATAGTGTGTTAGCATTCTATACTTGAGTCCAAATAAGAATGTACTTGTACTGCGCAAGTCGTTGCGGGTCAGCCATAAAATTGATGGCATTAGCCAATGATCGCGTGGTCGGTGAAGTACGAGTAGGGGGATTAGCCAATGAACGAGCTCCGTTTATAGTGAGATGCGCGTCTTAAATTCGTCGGCTAGTAAAGTACATTCTTATTTGGACTCGAGTATACTAAAATATGAAAAATTGAGTATCGCAACGAACGCGTTAATATTGGACACAAATTATTACCAATTCCAATCGTCGCTTAAGCGAGGAAGTAGTCATGTTTTAGTTTCAGGTTTGTTTCGTCCTTCTTAAGCGAGCCAATCCGCGCACAGAAATTGTCCGAGGAATGAAAGCACGCTGACTGAAAGGGTCAATCACTAAGGATATATCCGCGAAGCCTTTTCGCTTCTGGTCTCTTTCCACTTTTCCTTTCGGTCTCTCTTCCTCCTTCGTGCTCGCTTTACCATCCCTGTCTAGCCTCTTTGACGCAAGCGCGCGAGCTTTGATATTCCTGCCAGAATATCCCACTTATAGTTAGTGTCTGTGCTTTCTCCGCACGCCCCCTCTCTTTCTCTGTTTTTGCCTCTGTTGACCATCCCGCTCGCGTGATCGTTCTTCCCCTCGCATTTTCACGGTTCCCTTCCTCTTCGTCTCTCTGTCCCGCTTCCTCCGCGGTCCCGGTTAGCATATCTTCCTCCGCGTTTCTCGCGGAGAGTCTTTGTCCCGTATGCACCGCGAACGACGAGAACGACAACGACGTTTCGCGTGCTTTGAAAATCGTTCTGTTCCCTCGCGAGGATGTTCGTTAACACGGCGAGACGAAGGTCAGGGATCAATGATTAAAAAGGCTCGTTTTGCAGGGCACGAGAAGCGACCGTGTCGTTTCTGCGTCGATCGTCCTGCGATTTCTATTGCTTCCCGGCGTTCCTTTCCGTGATCCTTGAATACCGTGAACCGCGGAGAGAACGACGGTAATTACGCCGATAGGAATCTCGCGTAATTGCGGCCCTCGGAGCGATAACTTTTTAGCTTCGGCTACGCGCCAGACCTCTCCTTCTCCTCTCTTTTTTTTTTCTAACGCGATCGGCCGAGAAAGAGAAACGATAGAGCTCTCGACTCTCGCTGCGCGCCGTTTGAAAACGGGAAATGAGGATTGGACACGGTGTACACGCGCCTGTGTGCGTATCCTATGTGAATGTGCCCGTACACACAATTTGTATGCATCCCTCTCTGTGTGGTTATACGCATGTGTACGCGAGCTATGCCCGCTCGTTCGAGACGAGAGACGCGTAGGCAAAGGAAAGAAGGAGTGACGGATAAAATTGATCTCGGCGAACGATCAACAGGAATTTCCAGGGGTCCCGAAACGATGGAGGTCCACGATCGGTACACGCCCACTTTTTCGTTGTTCCAATTAGGCGGACCCTTGCGTAGGTTTTATTTGGTAGTTGATTGGTGTCGGCCGGACAGTAGTGGGAATTAATGAAGACGGTGAAGGGGTAGGATATGTCGAACAATTATTGGCCCTCGAATAATTCGGGCAGCCGCTCCGCCGATTTTACAGGCATTTACCCGTCGAAGCAATTAGCACCGGCGACACGATTCCCGGTGAAAGAGAGCCGCGGTACGCGTATTATACACATGACACGGAAATTACGAATGAACGAGTACAGCTCGGGGAACAGGACTCCGTAAATACAGTCGGCTCCGCGAGATCGCCAATAAAGACCGTTTCATCGGTAACCGAAGGTTCATTAGCACTTCGAAAATCCTTCTATCAAGTTTCAACGTCCCATTAGACGGTGAAGAAATTTTATTTATCGGCAAACCTCTCGTAAACTTGCGAACGTGATGAACTCTATGAGATTTCCAACCAATTTTTATAAAGTGTAAGATTAGGTCACGCCGAGCCAAATGTGTTCAGGATGGATTAAAATGAGCGAAAATTGGATAATTTTCCGGGAGAAATATAGCGATCAATGGGAGCGGCGGCAACCCCATGTGCAACAACCGCATAACACAGGGCGAACATTAGTCCGTGCAACATTATCGTGTGTATCAGGTGGACGAAAACGTTGTCCACGCCAGCCCCCCGATATTTAGAGACGCACAGGTTTCAGGTTCGAAAGGGTCACCGGAGACTCGGCCATACATATTCATGCGGAGTATTTACCTAAGGCCAGAAAAGAACTGTTAAGAACCAAGGCAACGTATCGCATTAAATACGAGGGTCCTCGGACAGAGAGAGAGAGAGAGAGAGAGATCCTACGAATACGTAGGTATATGCAAATGACACCGTTCCCGCCGGGGAAACCTTTAAATCACACATCGAGGCTACCAATAACACGTCGACGATCGTAATACAAGACAGCCTTTATGCGCTGTACCAGCAAGAGTACCAAAACCGCCTCTCGTCCTCGAGTTAAAAGGATCGCGTTCTAAGTACCGTAACATGCAATAACAGGCTTTCATCGGACATAATTCGAGCCGGGATTAAAATAACAAATAGACGAGAGGCCGACGCGTGTTCCGCGTAATCGGTATACCTTGTTGGCTGTCCACGCGATTGGTAATACCGTGTCGTAATGTTTTCTTTTTTTTATTTAACGCGATCCTAACGCGGAGAGAGGAAAGAAAACATCGCGTTTCGTCGAAGGCGTTCTTTCGACATAATTTTCGTGTTTCGTTCCGTCGGCCAAACGAGAGCTCGAGAGAAAGGGACTGCTCTCGGAGAGCGGGTTTCCTTCAAAACGGAATCCCCGGCAAATTTATACATCACAATTCACCGCGCATCGCCGCCATTAACGCGTCGACGACCGGGGAACAAGACGGCCACGGTACATCAACCTCCGTGGAAACGGAGCTGCCCGTCCCGAGGTACCAAAAGGAGCCATGCCGTGCTTTTATCGCGAGTAATTCGGGCCACGATCGTACGTATACGGTGTCTAATAAATTCGTGAATGGCCCGGCTGCGACTGAAATGTCCTATACACCCACGCGCGACGCACACACACGCGCACACACCTTCCTCGAAACGAACAGGAACACAACCGGAGGGCCGGTCTCGGTTGTGTGCGCGTGCCTCTCTCGGTCTTCCTCTCGGTCCCGAGGTTGTTGGCGTTGGTTGCGCGCTTAGGGTGGGTACACCGAGAGCCGGCGCGACGGACCGACATGGGGGCACCGAGAGAGAGCGGATATTATCGCCAAACGTTAATTTGGTCGAGGCCCGGCCTACCTTCCAATTTTCGAGCCCTTACACGCCCACTTACGAGATTGTCCGTTAATGCTCCGAAACGTCGGGACGCGTTTTCGACGCCCGCGTTTTACCGCCATGGAGAGCTTTACGGGCTGCTCTCCCCGGTATACACCAACGCCGAAACCTAAACAAAAAGCGGAACGTGCTTGCAGACGCGAAGCGAAATTACTCGCGGTGAACCATCTTAGCGCGGATACGCACCCCGGAGACCAAAACGTCGCGTTCTTACGAGCAGATAGAACTTGGCGGACATCGAAACTCCGAGCCCCGACAGGTACCCCGGCCCGTTTAGGTACCAGCAGACTCTCCGGATACCAGTAATTTATGAAGATACCAGTGATTTAGACCCTAAATATGGATCCTGGCATTAAGATAATAACTGTAAGAACTAAATTCACTAGGTCCCCATGCGTGGATACTAGTTCTTAGCGACGAACCTCTATGCAACGCGCGTGATATTGCTGCATGATTCTATTCATTACCCGAAATTGTACGTCATTGCTCTCCGCGTGGTGCGTCCGATTACTTTAATCGAACCATTAGTAATCGGACCGACGCGACGCGACGTTTGTGCATTTCAATAGCGTGCAATAAAATTTGATGATGTTTCACCTCGCTCGCAGTATACAGGATATTTCACCTAACTTGACCACCTTGAATATCTTTGTTGTGATTTTTTTTAGAGATATCAAGGTCACCTTCATCTTTTTAAATGGAGCGAGGTATTTTTTAAATACCTCATTTTAAATAATAAAAAAGTACTAACCTATGTATGTCGAAAAGTCATTTATTAGTTCAGGAGATATTTTAGAAAAACAAAAATCATTTTTGGTATCGTATGAGCCCCATTTTACCATTCAACTTTGTCCTTCAGACGTTTGACGTATCAACAAAGACAACAAAGATATTCAATGTGGTCAAGTTAGGTGAAATACCCTATTACCATCACCAATAGAAATGAAAAACGAAATAATTCGCAGATTACGAACACAACGTCGTTGATTCGTTCAGTTTAATAAATGAATTACTTACATTGTATAATATTTCGCCGTCCGGTAGGTACTGGACTCAGCAATTCGACGCGCGTGAATTTGCATAGCCGACTACTGATAAGTAACCGCAAATTTATCATTAATAGCGTGTCCCAACATTGACACGATAACACGAAGATCGGTCCCCTTGCCGGACGATGCGATGGGGGATTCAACGTCGTCGTCGGCCGAGCCTTCACGGTGGAATTAAATTAAGCATCGCGAAAAAGAAACGGTCCGAGAGTAGGTCCGTTCGAGCGTTGAGAAAACAGGGAAACCGTATTTCAACGGTGCCCCCGAACATTCCCGTGGACTCCGGGCATCATCGCGCGTCCGTATCTAATTTATGTAACCCAGAACAAATATACTCGGCGGGCATGCCACGGTCGTATGTGGCGGAGGCAAGCCGGCGAAAGGAAAATAAATATAGGGTCGAAACAAGTGGAGCGACCGCGAGAACCAAGAAAATAGTCTCTGCGCCGATTCGTAGACCCGAAATAGGGCGGTGTGAACAGCAGGAGACGTTACTGTGCTCGGTGCAACGTGGAGGAACGGACATGTATTGCCGTATGTGAGCGCCGTTGGAAAGAACCGGTTATATAGGAACCGTCCTCCACCTTCTTCACCTTCCTTCTCCTCTTCTTCTGCTTCTTCTTCTTCTTCTTCTTCTTCTTTACCTTCCTTTCTACATATTCGCCGACCTTTCGTTCCATCCTCGCCGAGTATCCAGCAAGCTCTGCTACATAATACAACCGAGCCTGTATATACAAGCTCACCTGTATGCGTACATGTGTGTACATACGCGCAGAAGCCGTATGTACACTTACGTGGGGTCCCGACACCATGGGCGCCTGCCTATCTGACATTGGGTGCCTACGAGGGCGAGTCCGCGCGTCGTCCTCTCTTTTTTCTCCTTTTCCTGACCTGGCTACCAACGGACCCGGAGGGAACCGTGTACTCCCTGCGAGGAACCTCCGGGGGCGTCGGAATTTCGCGAATGTTTCATGGATACCCTCGTTTCCGAGCGACCGATACGCGGAAACGGCCGGACCTATTGTGCTTCCCCCCGTCGACATCCCGCGGCGAACGGAACGTAGTCGTTAATGTTCGTACTCATCGCGCGGATATCCCGGAATTCATTTTTCAAAGGCTCGGGCCGTGTACAACGACGGATCCTCCTCTTCGTTCGCTATAAAAAAATATATTAACCCTTTGCCGTTCGTGATACATTCCTGATTTGCGTCTGGTCGGTTGGCTACACTCATCAATTGCCCTTCCTTCGCGTAAACCTCTCGATAGAAATCGAGATATACATATCACATGTATTTGTATGTTTGATCGAGCGCAGTTGCTAACGATCCTCTTTTTCTGTTGCAGATTTCGAATAGACAATACAGACCACATAATAGACGTGAACAAGAACAACGCGGCGTTCGAGTACGACCAAGTGAACATAATATGTCCTGTGTACCAACCAGGGACGTATGACGACGACGCTGAGAAGTATATTATCTACAACGTGAGTACACGCGGTTCGACCGCGAATAATTCAACTCTCCTTCCGGTAAAAGTTGGCCGCGACGCGACGCCACGTATGCTATACCGCGTTCCACATGCCCCGGGATCGGCAGATATAAATCGTGTTACGGGACTGCCGGCCCATTACACGAACGAAAAAATTGTCAAAGGGCGTTCCGTGGATGTTTAGACAGCTGTTGCTACTCGAAACTCGTTCGTTAACTCGCTCGCCGCGGACCCCCAACAACGACTTCCGCTTCGGAGCCAACTTTTAACACCGCTCTGCCACCGACAGGGGCTGCTACACCACCCCACCACCGCCACTCTTCTCTTAAAAATATTCACGGAATATCGTTACCGCTATTCCTGAAATAATACAGTACGCTCGGTTGCCGCGTCGCTGTTCGTGGTCGTGAGAAAAACATCCCGTGAATCAAATTGTTGCTAGCATCGTGGAAAGTTCTTGCCCTCCTGCGTTGCTATCGTCGATCCCGGGACCGTCCGGCGGCGCAGACGTAAGCACAAACTTACGAATCATCGTCGAGATCTAATCACCGCTTCGACGCCCATCATCCCCCTCGTATTGTCTCGATAGCGCGGCGATCGGGTCCCGACAATAGACATTATTCCTCCGGTTCACCGTGTCCTGCGAGGCGAAACTAGCCGAGTAGCAGAAATCAGCCTCCTCCGGAACCAGGCCACGCAGACTACCCGACGGGAACTTCTTTCACAGTAGTCAATCAACGATTAATGTCCTTTTGTGGGACTGCGCGCTCTGCCTCCGCAAACACCGTGTTCGCCGAGACGTAAAACAAAGAGAACGTTCTCCCTCTGCCTCTCGACACGGCCGGTTTCGCGGCAAACCGGAAGCGTCGCCAATTGATTCGCCACGGAAGTTTACAACGCCTCCGATCCGTTTCCGTAGGTGTCCAAGGAGGAGTACGAAACATGTCGGATAACGAATCCGAATCCGCGGGTGATAGCGGTCTGCGACAAGCCGTCCAAGACGATGTACTTCACAATCACCTTCAGGCCGTTCACACCGCAACCCGGAGGCCTAGAGTTCCTGCCGGGACACGATTACTACTTCATCAGCACCTCGTCCAAGGAGGACCTTCACAAACGCATCGGCGGAAGGTGCTCCAGCAACAACATGAAAGTCGTGTTCAAAGTCTGCTGCGGCAACGAAGCTGACACATCGTCGTCCTCAGCGACGTCGCGCAACAACTGTAAGTACTTCTTTGCAATATCTAACCAATACGCAGACTCTTCCCGATGTATTTCTCGATATGCTGTCCCCATCCTCACAAGTGCTCAGACAAAAATCCCAATCCACAGTTACAGAATTAAGGTGGAATCTCCTTTGCGCATTTTGTTATCGATACTACATTCGTCGTAGCTCTTTTCAGTGCCTCGCTTCTGTTTTTTCGCTTCGAGACCTCTGAATGTTGGGCTAGACCCAAACGCACGGGTTTTGTGACCCACTGCTTCTGAGGAAGTCCAGACACTCAGCAATGCGTTTTGTCGACCCACTGCTTCAGAATACTATTATAATAGCAGAACTAGCAAACCAGCAAATGGTGAAAAAACAATTTTTTTTTAAATAACAACATTTTGAGTGGATTCTCTTATGTTTTCACTACAAGCTCCTGAAAACTCATTCTTCTCGGTTGACGCGCAAAGGAGATCCCATTTTTACGCCTCCCTTGAGCGTCGCGCGCGTGCGGTCCTCGGCAGGAAGAACCGAATCAGAAGAGGACCGCGCCATAAATTCATTATCCCGTGATCAGTTCTAAAGTGGAACAACTTTTGTGTCAGCCGGTCCACGGCTGCTTCTCCTTGTCCGTTCTCCGGACTGGTCCCTCTGTGCTCCAGTGTTTCTTCTGGCGGTCCCCCCTCTTAAATAATCCCTATCAATTATAATTCTTACTGTGCACCATTTGTTGCGGTTAGGGGGGACTAACACTGTGTCCCAGAGCACAATAAATTCCACTATTTCATTCTAGTCCGGTCTCTCCACTCTCCCTAATTCGTTCCAGCCGCCCTCCCTGCACCACCTCCGCCTCGTTCTGCCCGCTACCACCGGCCCCGACACTCGCCAGAGACGATTCATGCGCCGTAATGACTAGCTATTTCGCTGCCCGAGAACTCTGAACTCTTCGGCGTCGGGCATTCAGGATTCCACGGGACTCACGGCCTCGAAATCCCCGCGTGTCGGCCGCTGGATAAGCTTTGCGTGGACCCTGCTCGGTCTCTACGCGCGCGCGCGAACACCACTGTGGCCTACGATTACTATCGCCGGTCACGAACCGCGAGAAATGTTAATCTCGCGGAAAATTTCAGGCGCTCCTCTGCTCCCCGAGGCCTCGCGACCACGGCGTACGACGTTTACGGTGGCAATTAGCCGGCGAAAACGGGGAATTAATTTTCGATTTTATTTCCACGGTGGAAGCTACTTCTCGCCGGTCCACGGGGACGTGAATATCCCCTGAACGCGGATGAATCGACGCTTCCTCGGGCGATATTCCGTTAAAGGAATCTTTACTTTCTTTTACGGCAGTCACCAGATTTTATTTCTATTTTTAACAGACTTCGAAAAAGGAGGAGGTTACTCAATTCGAGCCGCATATGCCTTTTTTCGCTTTTTTTCTATGTATGTTCACCGATTACGCCGAGATCGATGGACCAATCGGAACGAAACCTTTTGCATCTTGTAGAGTATGTCCCCGAGGTGGTTCCTTGAAAACAAATGTTCCATTTTTCCGTTCTTTGCGGTTTTTATTGCAAATAAGCAATACGACCGAAAAACCATCCTACGGTGTTCTACAAATCCTGCTCGTTCCCCTAAAATGTGTGAAATAAAAAAATTAAACCGACTTCGACAAAAACACAGTAAAAGAATGCACAGTATGAAATAACTTCCACTTAATTTATGTGAATACACACGAACAAAATGCAAAAATGAAAAATTTTCCAAATGACAGATGCTGCTGATTATGATTTCATTGGAATATGATGGACTTGGAAATCAGTAGGTGGAAAGAGAAGATACATTAATATGTGAAAGCATGTAGAAGAATTTAATGATCTACGTAATTTTTAGTGTCGAGAATTTTCAATTTCGCACCGCCTGTGGAAAGATTGTATTTTATTTATTATAAGTTCGTGTGTATTCGCATAAATTAAGTGGAAATTATTTCATACTTTTTAGTGCGTTCTTTCGAAGTCGGTTTAATTTTCTTTCATAAAACCATTTTTCCGTAGATTCCCGTTCGTGGTTAGAGTATCTACCGATGAAAATCCATTCTTTCGCGCGGAAGCGTCCGCGGCTTCTGATGCAATATCGCGGGAACGAGAATTCTCTCGTTGGCTTTTGCTTTCCGCGGCGCGTCACGGTTACGTAAATTCGTATCAGATTTTTACTGCGCCACGTTTACGGTTATAACTGTAACGTCGGCGGCTACCCGCGCCGCTATTATTATGTATACGGACGTCATACACACGGCATGCAACGCCGAATGATCGTCGACGCGATTAAATAAAATTTAACGGCCGCAATCATAACCGCGTCTATTTCGATACGCGGACACCGCGCCGCGTTAAATACCGAACGCGCGTCGTCCTCTGCGCGCAGCGCACACCGATAATTGAAATCGATGCGCGATTCCACCGTGGTCTGCGTTTACGGCCGGTCGTCGACGCGGCTCTGCGTCCGCGAGGCTCCGGCTCGGAGAACGCGCCGAAAATTACGCAAAACTCGGTCGTTCCCAAAACCGAAATTGCATGGGAAAACGGTATCCTAAATCATCCGACCGAGAACGCCGTTGTCGCTCGTAACGGCGAGTATAATCGAATCACACGAAATTGCGGGCGAGACTCGTTTCCTCGATCCGATGAACGAAACTTTCACAGTCCTCTACCTACCGCGATCCTCGACCTCTCCCGTAGATCGATAAAGCTCGCGCGCGATCATATATCCCACTCGTTCTGCCGGAGCATCATACTTCGCAGTGGTAGTTTCGTATACTTTATTTTGCGATGAACGCGCGAGCGCACGGCCATTAATAAAACTCGCCGGAAATTGAACGAGACGGCCACGTAACTCCGGCGGCACGCGATCGCTCAAAAAATATTCGCAGATCGGACAATGTCTGAGCCGAAGCCGCGATAACCGGCTACGCAGAGAGGGAGAGAGAGAGGGAGAGAAATATAATTTTTTACGTGTCGTTGCAGCCGTGCCCGTGACCAGCAGCACCGTGCCAAGCAGCAGCTCGACCAGCACCGCAGTTTTGGGTGGAGGAGCCGCCGGAATGGCACCCCAGCCACCACCAAGCGTCTTCAAGGGCGGAGATCGATTCTACCCAGGGGGCAACATTCATCATCATCACGATCATCATCAACCGGCCACGGCAGCGCCGACCCTGCCCCACGCGCCCCCTCCGGCTATCTACCCCGTGCATCCGCATCAGCCTCCGATTCACAATGGACCGCCGTCTTCCTTGCCGCCCAAGACCTCGACCGGCCCGAAGAAGAAGAACAGTACGTATACACAGCGCCTCGCCACCTGCTCCCTTTGCCGCGGAACGAGTTTCTCGATGCTCCTCGTGACCATTATCTTGGCCAGCGATTTTTCCCTGGGACCTCGTTCACCGACATTAATTGCGGAAGGGAGGGCGAGAGTACCTACCACCACGTGAATCAGAGTCTTTTCAAGCCCGGACACACTCGGAGATTGGCGGCCGATTTCCAGGATCGAACGATAGGAAATATGTGAATCAGCCTCGCACAATAATCGGCTGGCCCTCCCCCTCCCCCTGTCCGTGAAACCGCCCCGAGGGCCGGGCTCTCTCCACCACCGTTTATCGGTGATGAACGCGAACCCTTTCCGCGAAACGAATTTCTCGATGTTCCCCGGAATCATTCATCACGGCACCGGGATTTCTTTCACGGCGAAATTAATTATACCACGAAGGATCTCGTTGACTGACGCAGCCAGAGGGCGGGGCGATCGTATCATTGGCCATTCCCCCGGAAATCGTCGAAATGGAAAGCTTCGCGAGCTATCGATGGCTGGCAATTAGTCTCGGAAATCTTGCTCGATTGTTCGATAGCCGGGGCCCGATTTAATTATCGGAAACGGAAGCCACGATAATAACATAAATTCGAATCGAGTCGCGTCCTGTCGTGTCGCGTCGCGTCGCGTCGGCTAAATGCTGAAACGCAAAGAGAAGTCCCCCCCCCCCCGTGATGCATTGCGAGAAAGCCGAGTCCCCTGTTAGTCGGGTGGACGCGCACCGCGTTTGCAATTGCACCGCTCGGTCGAGGTGTCTTTAATCGTTGGTTCCTTTTTGTCGGACTGGTAATTATTACTTTGTATCGGAATTACTGTTGCATAAAATTAAGATAAACCACTCGTCCCCGACGACTTTACTGCTCGTTATCTTATGTAAATCTTTCTTTCGGAGGCAGAATTGCCGGGTTGCGTCGGGGTTCGTTATTAGCGCCACGTAATTGATATTTCTCCTTTTCGAGACGGCGCGCATAGTCACGAGATCCTCGCGCTTCTTCTCTCCTTTCTTTCTTCTTCTTACTTTTTTTGTCTTCTTCTTCTTCTGCTTCCTCCGCGATCGGTTAGACGGGGGAGAGAGCGTCACCGGTTTCGGTGGTGTGTTCCACTCATTAAATTACCGTTACGTAGTTGGACGTGACGGTCCATTGCGTGCCAAACAATCATTTTACGTGATTCATTCGGCTTATCGGTCGAACGCATTAAGTCGGATAAAGTAAATAACGAGCGAATCAATTTTAATGAGGTTTAAAATTTTATCGTCCCCGAGCACCTTGTTCTACTTATTACCGGGCCCCGGCCGAGATGCGCCTCCAGTGAAATTGCATCGAAAAGAGTGATTATTAAAGCAGCGTACGCGAGACCTCACCGACCGCCGAATGTTGTCGGCGTTGTAACGCCCAGAAATAAATTTTTTCCCGTATAAAAAATAATTTATGGGCCGGTCGCATCGCGGCCGGAGTATCTTAATTTTCTTCGATTACCGTGGCGCGGAAAAAATCGAGTCGATCCGTCGATTACTGTTATCGATGTTTCGAGCGCGTGCGCGAGAAAGGGAGCACGGTTAAATAGATTAAAAGGAGCACCACTGTGCGCGCGAGCAAGCGCGTGCCAGATGGAGAACAGTCCGATGAAAACGGGGAATTGAATTCGACGACTCCCGACAACCATCTGTCGGATGCGACTCAATGCTCGCCCTTTTTTACGTCGTCACCTATGATAATTCGACTTCGAAACGCGCGCGCGGGCAAAGCGTGCATTTGCATTTCACCGATAAGCCGAGCCACTCATTAACCAGTCGCGCCGCTCGATCGCCCCGCACGGTCGAGAATTTGTATTCACAAGCTGTCCAATTGAAATTACTCGAGTCGGTTTGCTTAATTCATCAATCTCTTCTCGATCCTCCGATGTTCCCCGCGAAATTACAACGCGTGGATAAAATTTACAACGTCGCATTAACGATTTCATAGAACTCGGCATGTGTGTATACCATTTAAACGGAAAAGGCGAGAAGTCATGCGTTGGCTGTAGACAGTCCTCGACGAAGCGTGATAGGATCGGGTTGGAAATTCGGGAGTGTTGAAAAACTTGGTTCTTGCGAAACGATAACACATCCCGTTAATTTTGTAAAGCAACGCGCACAGATATTATATTTGCGAGTTAATAACGGTTTCTTTTTGTTCCAACAGAAGAATATTCGGACCACCCGAACGAAGTCGTGAAGAACGAGGAGTTGACCTACAACGGAGCGAGTTCCAGCCGAGTACAGGATCGGTACAGCCAGCTGTTGGTGGTTGTGACGGGAAGTCTGGTGATCAGTGCGCTCCTGCCGCAGTTGTTGCGGTGAAGCGACGGCGCCGCCGACGAGAACGTATATCCCATACGTCGAAACCCCTTTTTCTGTGATTATCCTACGTTTAATTAATTTCTTGAGGCACGCGCGTAGCCCCGCGCGGCCGCCCGTCGATCGTGAAAAGTAAAACGCGCACGATTCACGGTCGGACTGCCTCGAGAGAGAGAGAACGGGAAAGCTTAATCGTGAAGAAGACGCGCGAGGAGACGCGAATAAAACTGAAGAAAATCAATGAGAAAACAAAAAGGAAGCGAAGAATGTTATATATGGGTTTGGGGAACGTAAAGAGAGAAGATTGACGAAAGATCGATGAGCGTATACATTATGTACAACCGTCGAGAGAAGAGACACGCAGCACGACACACGAGCAGAGCAACGCCATATATATATATTGAAATAAAAATAAAAGAAAAACTATCAGGAGAATAATAAACGGAGAAAAAAGACGAGAGGAAGGATGAACGAGGACGTAGTAGATAGTAAGATTACAAAGACGAAAGAAAGAAAGATGAAACGAGGTGAAGAAACGCTACTACTAGACACTATTATAGTATGCCCACTATTATCACTACTATAAATGGTAGTCGTATTGGTTGTCCTTCTTATCATTACGCTAATTCTAGATATTTATTCGAAATACGAGAGGAAAACGCGAAACGAAGTCGTGTGAAACAGCGTGCTAATTATTCTTTAGCGGGGCACGAGGACAGGGAAACCGTTTCGAACTTCCCGTGCGATCCTCGATCGATCGGTACGACCGCAGGATGTCGATGGACGAGCGAACTGTCCTTTGTTACCGACCAACTCGAGGCCGTTTTCGAGAATGCCCTTCGAGATCATTCACAGAGAGAACCGTTCGTTTCTAACGGACTTTGGATATTCCACAAACGACCGAACCAAAACAGACTCGACCGACACGAACTGACCGAATTCTCTCGGCAATCTTTCTTCTCGGTGAAACACGTCCATACACAGATACGCAATCTCGCGATGCACTGGGCATTGAATCGACAACTAATTGTTCAATTAGTTCAGATAACAATCGAATCGAGTGTCTAACTAGGGTTTGGTTGGACAGCCGAATCGATGACCGACCGACGACGACAATGATCCCGGTCGATGAACGAAGGACTGTTCGCGACGGGCTGAACGATCGCGACCAGGATAATTAGCACGCGTGTAAATAAATTCCTATTGAATATGTACAAGTGGCCCTCGCGCTGCCATGCCGGGGCGAGGGGATTTAAGAGAGTGCCGTATACTAGGTAAAAATCTTCTATATGACACACGCGCGGAAAGAGTGCGATATAAAGTGTGCGTGGGAAACAGTGTGCGTGTGTGTGTTGTTCCACTGTGTGGCGAGACCTCTCTCGCCGAGGATCGCCTCACGGGATCGTCAGTGTCATAAAACAGTAAAACGTGCGACGAACCTTTGTTATGTTCCGGCGAGAGACCGTGTTTTCACGTTCACGGGCACACGAGAGAGCGAAGCAGCGCCTCATCGACGCACGAGAAAAATAATTCCTCGCTCTTCGATGTCGGACGTCGTCGATCACCGAAAGCGAGCGAGCGAGCAAGCGAGAGCGAGTGCGTGCGTATGCGTGAAAGAGAGAGAGACTGATCGCGGAGCGAGACATGATGAAATTTTTGTATCATAGTTGTACCATACCGAACTCTATCTATAGATCTGTATTATATTTATTCTCCGCTATCATTACGCTACGAATAATCACACACTCGATATTCTATATTTACTAGTAAAAATATCAAATTTCACTAGCGAATAAATTGCGTATTCGGCGGGGGTGTAGACGACACGACGAGAGCGCAGGCGAAAAGAGAAAACGATCAGCTCTCCACCTGTCATCGTCGAATCGACCGGCGCGCGTTCGTTGTTCTCTTCTTTTAGATTTTCCTCGTGTGCAACACACGCTCGGGTCTCGTTGCAAATACTTGCCCGCGACCCAACATCTTGCCGATTACAGTCTCGCGGGCTTCGACCGGTCGGCCACTCGTTGTGACCGCTCGTTTCCATTGTATCTTCTTCGCCATCTTCTTTCGCACTCTATTTATTGTTCGCTGGATTCGTTCGTTTCCACACACACGCGTGCAGCTCTCGCAATTCTTTGCCAATCGTGCAGGACTCAATAATATTTCACACAACACGCAGAGCGGTCACACGCGCGCGACCGTCATTCGCGCTGCCGTTCGAACCTACGACGCGTGTGCCGATCACACTGACCTCTGCGCATGCGTTGAGACTCCGTTCACGCTGCGAACGCAGCCAAATGTAATTCGACGTTCTTTGTTAAACGACGATCCGTCAAACACACAGTACTGCCATATCCGCGATAACCGTTGAGCATTAACCGAGAGATAAGAACGTTATCTCAAATTGAATCCGCGCATCGCGACCCGCATGCGCGATCACTACGATCACTTTTGCCCGGCGAGTTTCGCTCGAAACTGAAAGTTTCCCGCGAGAACAACGTCGGGGCGATTATCCGTTGCTTTACGAGCCTGATTTGATTCGCGACTTAGCCTCGACGAGCGAGGAATTCTGTTCAATGATATCATATATCTCAGCGATGCGAAAGTAACTCGTCGGGAACGGTGTGAACGGAGCTTGATGCGGAGAACCGAGAATCATCCGAGGATATAAAGGCGAGAAGAACGGCGAGCAGAAGCTGTCTCGTGTCGGCCGAGCGAAAAATGATGAACCGAATGGCGACTAGAAGAGTAACGAATTATTGTAAATACGAGTATGCGGAGAAAGATAGATGTATGACGCAGAGCGAGAGAGAGTAAGAATGCGAGAGAGAGAGAGAGAAAGAGTAACAGCGATCCCAATTCCGAATCGTAGCTAATAAAAAAAAAAAATGAAATGTATCCTGAAGGCTGCTCGATTGACCGACTCGTTTTCATCGTTTATCGATGGTTCATCATGGTCTTTGATTACTAACGCGACAACCAAGTAGGAAGGTCAACGACACAACGATCAGAGCCGTGAATGTTGAGAGGGAAACGTCGGATATTGAATGCGTGTATAATGTTATCCAATACAGTATTGTAAGCCTAAGTATTACATGCCTCCGATCCACGTCTGTTTGTCTGTCTGTCCGTTCGCCTGTCTGTTTACAGTTTGTACTTTTACGACCCATGTGTTAATCGCAATAGCAATCCGTAATCGTACGAGCGATCGACGGAGGGGAGGGGACACAGCAGTCGATGTCCTGCGTCCACGATTCAACAATTTTTTCAAACCTGTTGTTTCTATATATACACATATAGAGATATATATACATATTTCTTTTTGTTTTTTGTCCACTGTATCTTTCCTTTCATACTTCGTTCCCATTCGCGTCGCGTTTCACGAGGTGTACGCGTCTACGTTTTAGTTTTCTCTAGTCGTAGAACCGTTCGATCGCTGACCAACCCGCAAATCGAAAACCCAAAGACAATCACCTGCACAGTGTAGAAAAAAGAAAAATCGAAAGCGTTCGCGTAACGCCTCAGCCGTAGACCAGTTTTGCCGCCCACCCAGTAGCGTTTCACGATCCTTCATAGATATAACGTTCGTCGTTGTCCTCACCGTAGGAGCATTCACGCGATGTACAAAATATTTCTCTTTACGTACAACAACAACAACAACTTCGTTTTGCGGGTCTCTCAGAGTTTTATTTTATTTCCCCCGGGGTAAACGGGGAGGGCCGGGCGCGATGCACGGTACGTAGATGCGGCGCGATTACGTCTCGCGTGTACATGTGTATATATATGTGTGTGTACGCGACGCGTTGCACATCGTTGGAATCGTGGATGCAACGGAGCGACTGCGACCCCCGCCTGCCACCGGATATCGATCGCCTCGGTAGCGAATTTAATCAGAACCAGCGGAAGGACGCCCGTAATAAAAAGAAGAAAATAAAAACGAAACGATGAATTACATAAATGCAATAGCAATGCAGCAACGTTACATAGAATCCATTGTGAATGGTACTCATTTTTACGGACGATAGGTGAATAATAGTAATAACAATAATATAGACTCGAACTATCGATAGAAAATAGACAAGGTCACTCACTGCAATTCAATTTTTATTTTTCTTTCCTTCTTCCGTTTTGTTCAGATCCGTTCCAAAGCACCCGCAACAAAACCAGCATCCACCGCAACGAACCCAGTCACCCCCTCGTCATACTGATCATACACATACACGTACACAACAAACATTTACCCGCACACAACAAACATACTGTACGTGAAACGCTGCTCCTCGGAAATGATATTTTTTTATCCAGCAAGCCAGGAACAAGCGTTGTCTGAAATATTTAAATCGTCAGTAGAAAGTATAATGTGTAGATATATCCGATATATTAGAGAGTTCACAGGCACCGACATGTCGACAGGAATAATTTTAACGTCTAATGGAACAGTTAATTAGGTCGCGCGTTAAGATTAGCCTTCACACAATTAATCGTGTAAGTACCGTGCATACACGCGCGCGTTCAACCATACACATGCATAGACGAGGAGAGAAAGGAAAGAGAGAGCAAGGCATACATACATACATACATACACACACACACGGAGAGACACGTCGCGAGCTAGCACGTTTCCGAGCAGATCCGCGAAGAACAGAACGAGGAACAGGTTTCACGTTTCATTCCAAAGACATCCCCGTGTTTCCCCGACTGCGATTTCTATCGTTCGTTTTCGCTATTTCATTGTGTTATCCTCTCGTGTGCGTGTTCAGGAACAATGTCGAAGGAGATTAGAGGTCTCCGAGGAAGATACAGCACGTGTATGTACTCTCGTTGCGTACGCGAAGGACTTGTTCCTCTCTTCTCTCGAGACAGAGGTTTTTTAAAATGGGGGATGTAAACGAGCAAGAAAGAGAGTAAACGAGTACAGAGACAAAGGAAGCGAATGGGGGGCGGGGGGAGGGAAGGGGAGAAAGAAAGAGCGAACGAAAGAGAAAAGCCAAGAGGAAGAAAGAGGTTCAATTATATCCACCGCGTGATGAGAAACAGGCCGCGGATTATCGAGCGTAAAAAGGGATCGAGATGATTTCGTAGGTACGTCGTTGTAAATATGAAGAAGAAGAAGAAGAAAAAAGAAAAGATACCAGATTACGATCAATAACGATAACACGATGAAATTTATATTAAATGCATAGCAAGTAACGAGGATAGGTTTCTAATAACGATTTATTATAAAAGTGAATGTACGTTGATGTCTAAGATTTTTAACGAAGATGGAAGAACTCGAAGTGGTTTATTATTAAAGTATGATTATTAACTCGTAACCGAGAACACAAGTACTAATTAAACGGGAACGTTTGAATACAGAACCACACTTTTTAGCCAGGTCATGAATTCTCTCACAGTTGCATATATTAATTTTGTAACAGGTACATTACATGACACAATACGGTCCCAGTCACAGAGAAAGCATACGGGGCGCCGCGTTACCATCCTGTCGCCATTTTACCCTTCTTCTTTGGTGCATTTGTTTCTCGATCCACGGTGTCGCGATCTAAATGATTTCGAACAAAGAAAATCACAATTTATCCGATTAATTTACATCTCCGACGATTCCGGTTGGTTCGCTCGCACTTTTTTTTCCTTGCGTATGTTGGTCGTGCTATACGTAGTAGAACTGTGGTAATTACAGAAACGATTATCAGCGAGTGTATACGTTTAAACGAAAGAGAAACCAAAGAAAGGACAGGAGATAGTAGCGCGGTCCACGTCTGGCGTTCGTGAAACGGGATCCCTTTATAGATTGCGTGTGCTCACCAAGTATGCACGTTCAGTACAGTACAGTCGTTCATTACAAAGCATTACAATACAATACAAAGTAGCGTAGAGTTTCATAATGGTAGTCCACTTGTAGCGAAATAGTATTTAAACAGTCCAAGCAGACAAAAAAACCGGAAAAAAGACACATAATCGACATAAAAAAATTGCAGCTAACCGTAACACTGAGTAAACGTTGAAAGAAAAGAATCGATCTTCATGAAGTACATGGAAGACCACGCATACACACAGATACACGGATACACGTACACTCGCACAAATCATTGGCATCGAACATTCGCGATACGGAGCACAGGGCAGCGTAAACGTCGCTGAGAAATCGCGATACGGCCCGGAACTAAAACTACGAGAAAAAGAAAGACATCCATTTACATGTTCACACGCTTCACATCTTCGCCAAAGCTACATACACAAAACGACAAGAAAATTACGTGAAAGGCAAATTTTCGACGGCCACGCGAGAGACGACGCGAACGCGTGCGCTCGCACCGGGAAGGAGGAAAGTAAGAAAGGGTCGACGACGCCTGAACGTGGACTTGTCGGCGGCGTCGCCGGATTTATAATAGGTATATTGTATTATGTATGTCGATATACGGTCACATGTATCGATGGAAAACGAAAGTAAACAAAAGAAAGCGAAAGAGAGATAAGAGATAAAGCCGGAGAGTAAAAAAAAAGAAGCTACGATGTAAAAAAGAGAAAAAAGAAAATATGAAGAGATAATGCCGGACAGGGAGACCGGGCGTCCCCCCTTTATCACATACGTGAAGAACACACATCCGCACACACACACACAGAGACACGTTTGCCACACACGTACAGAGAGAGAGAGAGAGAGAGAGAGAGAGAGAGTACCGTCGACGGACGTCGACGCCGTTTCGTTTTGAAAGTACCTTGCGCGAGTCGTCTCGAATTGTTTAGTACAAAATGGAAATGCTCTCGGCGGACGAGATGCGTGCGATCCACGTTCCACGCGGTTCAGACCAGGGTATCGAGCACCAGTCCGCGGATTCGATGAAGAAACCAGGTTTCCTTTTTTGCGTTTGAACGCCGTCATCAGCGACGGGCCACCATCGCGTGGGTTGCGAGCCGAACGATTCACGGTGCTGAATAGCCGGGTAGATTTGAGGAAATCGCGTGTCACGCTCTTTCCGTTCCAACTCTGACAAGCATTAATGTGTTCCTGGAATAAACATTCGGAGCGACGACGAAAAAAAAAAAAACGAACGAGCGAACGAGAGAAGAGCTCGGTTTCTAA
The DNA here is from genome assembly GCF_051020765.1 of Lasioglossum baleicum. Classification (NCBI taxonomy): domain Eukaryota; kingdom Metazoa; phylum Arthropoda; class Insecta; order Hymenoptera; family Halictidae; genus Lasioglossum; species Lasioglossum baleicum. The sequence goes on from NC_134931.1 coordinate 20,357,130, forward strand.
ATGATTTCTGCCCGCTTACCTGCCTGCCTGAATTCGAGACATACATTTTCAAGACGCACCGTGAACCATTCGGATCCAAGCTGGAGAATAAACGTATATTTTTTTGTACAAACGAAAACGCGACGATGATTTCGAAAACCGCATGGTGGAAACACGTTCTAACATCCACACTTTGTTGCGCTGATTTAACCAGATAGATTTTATCGATGTTAGGTGTGCATCCTTGAACGTTACTGTAACTACACTTTAGAGGATTGTAAATGAGCGATACGCGAGAGGAACTCGATTATTATGTTGGGTCTCGGGTTGTTCCTCTTTTTTTTCATTCTTTCGTTGTTCGTTCTCGAAATTGATGGTTCTCGGCGTTAGGAAGAATTCGAGTGGATTTCGACGGTGTTCCTTTTTCTTTCAGCGATACCGTGCGCCACGGCGGCGATGACGATATCCGGCTCCAACGCACAGAAATAAACAAAGGTTCCTCTTCGCGCGAGCTCCTCTCGCGTCGCGCGACACTTCGAATGAAACGAAACGAAAACTGCCATTTTTCAATTATTATCACGATCGATGCCCTCGGAAGATTGACAAATTTATTGAATAGTCGTACATTTATTCGTTGTCCTACCTTGCGGAACGAATGCGAAAGAGAAACGAGAAGGTTATATACAGTGCAAAGAGAAAGAGGAATGTGAGAGTTCGCGGCGAAAGCGGATGTCCGGTTCGATCGCATATTTCAATTTTGCGAGTCTTTCGGTACTGATCATAGAAATCGCTCCAATTCGTTCCATCGAAACCGAAACGTCGTCTCCCATAGACGAACGCGCTACATTCACGACCAGTACATCTTGCAAAGCACATAATATCCACCCGTTCATCAAGAATCCTTTGAAATATTGGCGAATTATTCGGAAAATCGCACGTTCTTTCGAATACTCGTAACGAAACCGTCGATACGTTTCTTATCTATCTTACACCCTCTTTCGAATACTTTACACCGACTGCTAAAAAGAGAACCACTGAATTACGTGGAAATTCAAACGTCGTAAACCTGAATTACTTATGCAGCTGATTACTTAAGTAAGAACTTCGTTGAAGTAGCATTAAGACGATCGAAACTGATCCTTTCTAATCGGCGCATTTTTATTTTCTACCTACGAAATACTACACGAATGCAATTCGATTGTTCAACTGCGGAACAACCATAATTGGTCGACTATTGATTGATTGAGTATGATTAATTTACACTTAAACAGGACATATCAACGAAACTTGTTTTATATTCTGGACGCATTGGATAATATCCTTTAAGTAACTGAGAAGCGATACGGAATGGTAACTGTAAGAATGTCGAGTCTATGGGATATCGTGTGCTTTATGGGATCGAATGTACATAGCGTATACATAATAGGAAAAATTGCGGCGGCGTGTAGTGTGTACGAAATCTCACGATTCGCGATGCCGAGAAGGAAGATGATTATGTTTCGAGACGCGCCAGCCCAACGTTGGGCACGCGGCCATGCCACTTGTTTCAGTCGATTCGAGAACCAATTGATTAAGCCTCGATTTCATTCGCCTATGGTTTTTAGCCGTGTATGCTTCACAGACAACGAATCTCTCGACTCGCCAAACGACTCGCGACCGACAATAGTTCGCGACCCTTCGACACGATTGATTTCAGTGCGGGACTTTTATTACGTAAGACAGAACTTGCAGAAGCAAAAAAGGATAGCCATTCTCGCGAAACTTCATATAATAAATATATATGTGTATATTATCCTCGAGCAAATTTGTTGTCAGATGAAAATTTTGTATTTTCTCAGAACGGAAATATCGTTTGGAATCGTAAGTTATGAACCCGGAAAAACAGTCAACGTTGTGGAACTTCCAAACCGTGTCTCTTTCTGAAACGACTACGATGAAAACTCAGTTCCTCTGTACCGCGTTAAACGAAGCGTAAGAAAATTTCAAAGCGTAGCAGCGTTTATTTTCTTTCGCGAGCTTTAAGAGGAGAAAGTAAACTCGATTCAACACGGTTGTTAAAGAGAAATATTTGTAAACGTGCTGTATCATAAGTTTTGTCTTACACGTGTATTTTGTGCTTCAACTGCAAAAAGGAAAGATGCATACGGCGCCTCTGATTTGGAAAAATGCAACGACAAGCGAATATATTTTGAACGGTTAGAGATAAGTTCCGACAATTAGCGTCAATTGGTGCCATTTCCGTGCCATCGCTTCCCTTCGCGAGCACTCGAGATCGATCGTGGATTAGCGTTCTCTACGCGACTAACGGAAACACAGAAGAATATTTATTATCCGACGATGTGCTTGAAAACGATTCGACTAATAAATTCTCAACTAATTTGCGAAAGAATTGGATAGATTCGCGGCGTGGAAAAGGGAACGTAAGGGGGTACGATGCCCGATTTGAAGAGTGCGAATCGTTACGACCACGAAGTTGAAACAATCGGAAACGAGACGAAAGGAAGGAAGCATTTTTAGACGGCGACGTATCGGAGTAAGGTATTATACAGAGTTCTTAGTGAAAGTAAAAACTAACGGGGATGACACTGATCAGGCGATAGCCAATGTTGTTCGACTTATCTGCGGAATGGAACACTCGCGTCCTAAGATCTAAGCATAAGGAAAAATGAATGCGGGAATAAAAGGGGAAGGTAATTAGAAATGGAGCACAGAAACGATGAGAAAATGGCCTATTTAGATGGCCTACGTACTGTCGCACTCGTTTGAAAACTTATTGCAAGAATGCACACGAAGTAGCGTACACTTTGCTGTACCGTTTGTTGACGCGAATAACCACGCGAATTAAAAAGTCGATTTGATTTATATGTACACGGTGAGCCCGAGATTCGCACGAGGACACGCGCGTTTATGCAGGAACAAGGGAGAACGATATGTCGATCGATCGATCACCGTGTCTCTACGGTTAGCTTGGCCGGAGGGCACGAAAATCAATCAATGGCCGCGAGCCGCTTCTTTCTCGTAAGCGCAAGTATCCTCTGCGGCGATAATTGTTATTATACGAACGAATTCAAGACGGCATGGTATACAAGACTAAGAACAAGACCTAAAATGGGGACATAATATTTTATAACTCAACTTTTGTACAGAATAAATAAATACTTGTACTGTGGACCAATATTTGTTTTATTTCATTAACACCCCCCTCGGTAAATGGAAATCGATCTCGACGATTTCAGAGATGCTGCAGCCGACGATGGTCATTTAAAAAAATAAACCACAAGTAAAAAAGCAATGGATGATCTGTTTTATACATACGAGAGTCTGTGTATCTATATGTATATCTTTGTACAATTGAGTTCTCTTCCGTTTCTGTTGCGTAAACTATTTATTTTTCGTCTGAACTAGTGGTATTATAACAATGCTATTTTTCGCTTCCGGTATGCGCCACCATCTTCCAAGTCTGTGCTCTTGACCGACGCCAGCAATCAGTTGAGTTCCATCCGGGGTGAAGTGCAGCGCATTTATGAAACCCACTAACTGAATTTCAAATAGCGGATTCAACGATCTGAAGGAGTCGCTGCATTTCCATAGCTTTATAGAACCGTCTCGCGAGCCTGCGATTTCAAGTAGAAAATGTTTTTCACTCCTTCTCTAAATCATACTGCGCGATATATGTATTGAGGAAAATGTATGCGATACCTGATGCGACTAAATCTGTATTGAGCAATGCAGTTATACTCGAGATCCACATTGGCTGGTTATTCATCTCGTCCGTCCCATGCGCGTTTGGCACACAACACAGAGGTTTCTTCTTCAAACAACCCCAAACAGACAACTGTCCGTCATCTCCACAACTGAAGAAATTTTCTTCGTTTATAAGCTTCACGCTGTCTATGCTACCACCGTGACTATTAAATATGAGCTGCGATTCTTCGACGATTTTCCAAATTCGGACTGTCCCGTCGAAACCGCCGCTCGTGATGGCTCGTTCCCGTGCCAGTGCGTCTATCGACGTAATACCACTCTGATGCCCGAATCTATTAAAAAGTTGAAACAATAGGATTTTAAAATGTGGACGAGACAAAACACATCGTTTTTAAAAAAGAATACTTACAGAGATTCAACATATGCCATGTCATCCAAGTTCCATACTTTCACGCTTCTGTCCTCAGAAGCAGAATACAACGTATGTGTGTCTTTACGAAAAACCAGACCAGTCACGCTACCCCTGTGACCCTGCAAATTCTTTATATGACTCAACGTGTCCCCACAAAGTACTTTAATCTCTTTACAACCACCATCTCCTACTACCTTTAAAGAAAAGAACTGTGATTTATGTATGCTCTTATATTTAAATATATTAGATAGAGTAATTAACTAACTGGCGAATGTTTATAATGTCGATAATGCAAACAGACGTCGATAATGTAAATTTCTATTGAAATATTGATTAAAAGCTGCTACGTTCTATTAAAATATTGATTAAAAGCTACGACGTGTTCGTTTTTTGTTGTATTGAAATATGATTCTAAAAGCACTTTTAATTTTCCCCGAATTTTCCATTTTTCCGTGACACTTTTCCAATTTTTCTTATCCTATACCCTAGTTCGGACTAATACGAACATTTTAAAAAAAGAACTAGCCAAATCGGTCCAGCCGTTCTCAAGTAATATGCGCTTACCAACGAACAGCATTTGATTTTTATTTTATTATATAGAAGATATATTTTATTATATAGAAGAAGAAGATATTAGAATATTTGTTTATGTAGTCTCACCAAAAATTTGCTATCAGTGCTAATAGCCATACACTGTACACATTTCATTCCTCCTTCTTGATTCTTTCTCTTCCCTTTGATGGATTTTAATTTGGTTCTTTCCTTCAAAGACCCTAATGTAAAATGCAACGTAAGATAAAGTAATATGAAAAGGGTTATACATTTGTTAGCGATTCAATTATAGGTAATATACATTTCACTAAACTGCCGTCCTTTGAGCCAGAGTATAAGAACTTTCCATTGCTAGACAGGCATATGCAGGTAATAGAATTTTTGTGCTCTTTACACTTCAAAACAATTAGCTCGTCATGACCAACATAATTTGATGCTACAGTTTTCCTTAACCGTCCTTTCTCTTCTAAATATTCTTCGTGTAGCCTTTTCGTTACTGCTCCCTGCTCAAATTCTGCTCTATCTCTCTCTGTATTTCATCAAACCAAAGTTAGAATATCGTAATGTATAATGTTCTTGAAATATATCTGTTCGAAAGGTTACCTTCTTCTTCAATATGTTCTAAATATTTCTTTGCCAGTCGTATACGCTTCTCCTGTGCAGTTTCTTGTTCTTCCTCCTCACTTTCGTACTCTTGATACCGACGTCTACAAATGCCAATAATAGTATCGCATAAGGATACCTAAATTTTGTTAATATAAGTTTACTGTATTGTACACACCCTTCGTTTTCCTCTGCAAGTTCTTCATCTGTACTAGCAATACTTTCATTGTCATTGGGTACAGATTTCTTTATGCTTTTCTTTCCCTTTGTCTTTGCAGCATGACCATTAAACTAAAAGATCATCGAGAATATTTGGTTAACGATAATTGTGTAATATATAATCTAAAATATAGATGTAAAACGTACCTTTCTCTTGTTTGCTACAGTACTTTGATTTTTTCGAATGAAGAATGACATGATATATTAAAAATACTTCTTATACTGTCTAACCTATTTCATTTAAAGCACATGGTATGTATTCGTACACATAAGAGCTGCCAACTATTTACAATGCGCAGCTACTACTGCTGATTTCTTATATTTTACAAAATTGGTACTACTGACAACTACTGACAAGTTCACTCTGAGAGGAAATGAGAGTGCTCATCGGACTGAATCGTCGGTGATTGGTCGATAGTGTCAGAGAGTATTGTAGCAGAGAGTATATCTCTGATTGTAGCAAAAAAAAAATGTAAAATGTAAAAATATAGGAATCTACATTATCGATATCCGCCACAGAATGATGGAATGGAAGATCCCTACAGCACAGACAGCTCCTGTGCAGTTGTGTGCAGTGTTTCGATTGAACCCACCGTAACTCGCGCATGCGCGGCCAAGACAGTCAGTAGCGTATCTACAATGACGCAGCAGAGCGGCCAGGGCCTGGTGCCTTGAGGCAGTTATATTGGCGGGAATGTACCGGTGTTATTAGCGGGACGACTGATGGACGAGAGACGTGACGCGGAACGTTAATATTTTATTATACAATGGCAGTTTGGACACAGTCTGGACACACTAATACTGTTTCACTCTATTGACTGCAACAGCTAAATTTTGATTTCCATGATAATATGTTTTTACTGCTAACAGAAGGTGTTATGGCTCCATCTAAACCAAACGTTTCTTCTCCAATTTCATTTTCTTCCATTGAGACCGTAACATTTTGTTTTGTGCCTCTGTACGGGAATACCTTAAACCGAGAAAGATGTTTGTACATAAATCTTTGTAAAATTAGACAGACGTTCTAGTAGATCTTAAGCTACTTACCGATGGTTCTTTGAGCGTGCTGTTGCACTTAATAGACTCATTGTGTTCCATGTACCGACTATATCATGCACAGGTACCAAGTTAATAGTCTCAAGCACGTGTTCAGAACCCATAAGAGTTAAGGAACCATACACTTTAAAGACAGTGTATTTTTTCTGACAAAGAGAGACAGTATACTTCTATAGTACGCTTTAAATGAAATATAAGTTTGTCTACATATAAATATGGTACAGTACATGATAACCCAAGCCTCGAGGAAAAGGAGAAGTCTTGGAATTATTAAGATTCCACTGCATTTCATAAATTGATATCTAGTTCTGGTATAACTTTTATCAGCCCTTGTTCAATATGAAATTTGTAATGTTAAGGATCATACTTACCCATATAGCATAACGGGAACTATTCGAGTCCTTCATGTATATGTCTGAGATGCTTAAGTTATTGAAATAAATTGGTATCTCCGAATTATTTCCCAATGTCAGAGATATGAGAGTAGCAGACGTCTCCGTTTTCGGAACAAGTTCTCCCAAAGTTTGGATTGTTTTAACACCATTCTCTTGGTAATCCTCGGAAGAACAGTGTATGGAGATGTCCTCAACCAATATGGGAATATATGGAATATCATACCGCAAAAGGCTATTACGCCTTCCCAAAGAAAAACTCCAATTTTTATGACTTATTTTCAGGAATTTTCTACACTCATTTTCCAACATTTCTCTGCTTGTATGCAGTGCTGCGATTCGGCTGGATTCGGCCCAATTTTTCTCGCGCACAGTGATCCACAGTGATCCCATACATTGGGATCAGTGTTCCGATCGAAGCAAGCGTAACTCGCGCATGCGCGGCAATTTCAGCCTCAGTAGCGTAACTATTTCGATGAAATCGGGTAGCTTGAGCACCCCACAGACTTTTAAAAAGTCTTTCTTCACTATCAACTGCCATTTTATAATAAAATATTAACGTTCCGCGTCACGTCTCTCGTCCATCAGTCGTCCCGCTAATAACACCGGTACATTCCCGCCAATATAACTGCCTCAAGGCATCAGGGTCCTGGCCGCTCGGCTGCGTCATCGTAGATACGCTACTGTCTTGGCCGCGCATGCGCGAGTTACGCTTGCTTCAATCGGAACACTGATTGGCAGATGATGAGGAGCAGAGGCAGTTATATTGGCGGGAATGTACCGAAAAACCAGTGCTTCGATTGTGCCCAACATTTTTCGTACGATGGATGGCCGCTAGAGGCGCTGTGCGGAAAAACAGTAACGTATCTACTATTGGGTAGCAGAGCGATTCCAGTTATTCATCACTGTTCCAGTTCAATCCGTTCAATCGGAACTGATCGGAACTGATCGGAACACTGCTCCTGTGCACTGTGCACTCCTGTGCCACCGACGAATTCTGTTACATGATGGCATCACCGTGTAATTTTAATGTATTCATTTCACTGATCTGTAATCCTGTAATCTGTGTAAGAAGGTAAGAATACAGACCAGCGGCAATCAGTGGTAGTGGTCAGTAGTGATTGGTAGTGGTACCCTACTGTAAACAGAAACGTGGTTATGTTCTTCAGTGTCACGCTATTAACAATAAATTGAAACAACAACTTTCTTTACAAAGAGTATTTGGGTACGTGTTTTAAATATATAATACTGCATAATTTAAAAATTTTTCTGGAAGTCTTCTTTCAAGATAATAATTAAGTATTATCACATTGTTCATATAACTAATTTCTTTCAGATATAAAGATCATGTCTTCGTGGAAGAAAGCAGCCAAATCAACACAGAAAACTCATAGAGAGAGACATCAACCTGATTCTCGCAAGCATTTAGGTATTTTGGAAAAGAAGAAAGATTATGTTGCTAGGGCCAAAGACTACCAAGAGAAACAACAAACATTGAAACTTCTACGGAAACGTGCTCTAAATAAAAATCCTGATGAATTTTACTTTCACATGATTAACTCTAAGATTGAGAATGGAGTCCATAGAGAAAAGAGCAAAGATGATTCCTCGACTCCAGACCAGATACAACTAATGGAAACTCAAGATATTCGTTATGTTACTCACAAAAGAACCATAGAAGCCAAAAAGATAGATAAGCTTCAAAGTCAATTACACATGATCGATGCTGTAAACGAGGTTCCAAATAAACACATATTCTTCTTGGATGATTCGGAAGAAATAAAAAACTTTGACTTAGCGAAAAGGTTAGACACGCATCCAGCATTAGTAAATAGACGCACGAACAGACCTAAGTTAAGCAGATTAAAGAACATGAAGGTACCAGAAATCGATGAAAAGACTCTCAGTAAAATTGAACAGCAAAAACACATGTCGTACAAGGAATTACAAAAAAGGATCGACAGAGAACGCGAGCTGACTATTGTACAGCAGAAGCTAGAAATGCAAAGGGCGCTGAAAGACAAGAAAATTACTAAACCTAAATTAATGGTTAAGGGCACAAAGAATTCTGCTCCGATATACAAATGGAAATTTGAAAGGAAGCGATAATGTACATTCAGTCTCTTGTTTAATTAATATTATTTTTAGGCATATAAAATATCTTACAAACTTCATATAATCAATAATCTTCATACTATGTCTGAGAATTATTCAATGTAAATAATTTTTATCTATTAATCAACAACTCTGATTGTCAGTAATAAAATCCAATAATTTCATTTTGGGAATGTTATTTCACAAAGACTCTAATCTCGTAAAGATTAATCAATCAATATCTATAATGGTCGTTTCACTTCCTGGTACAGTTATAAATTCCACATCCGGTGTTGTTTCTTCGGTTTCTACTCTAGGCGGCATCATCGTAGACATCATTGTCGTTTTCATAGCGACAGTCGTTGTTCTCATTGTAGTCATCGTCATCTGACTGCTGGACATTGCTGGCATTGGCTTCATCGTGGTAGTTGTTGCAGCCATCATTTTAGTTGTAGCTGTAGTAGCATTGCCCATCATTTTAGTAGTAGTAGTACTCATCACTTTAGTAGTGCTAGTGCTCATTGCTGCAGGAACTGTTGATAAACTGACACAATCGTAATTCAGCTGCCATATTCGTTTTTTCGAATAGATGTCCAGTCGAAGGCAAACCGTAATCGACCTGAAAAAAATATATTTAATGACTACACACTCGAGATCAACTGAACATCAAAATATTACCTAGAGAACTGATTAAGTTCCAAAACGTTTATGCACGCGGTTGAGAAAATACATCGCGGTATATCGATGCAAAACTTCAGCGGCCTATAGTCTGCAAAGCAAAGAAATCAGTTGCCGAAAAGGTGTATTTCGAAAAATAACGATGTTTGCCGTCACCTGTAACTTTTCTGGATTTCAGTACATCCGAATTCAACGTCACGTCGATTCTTACTCCGCTTCCCTGATAGATGAAGTTAACGCACACTGTTGTACAAATTGGTTGTAGATGACCAAAAGAAGTAATGACTCTGTGAATAATAAACGCTGCTAAATTAAATAATTATACACTTACAATTTTTCTCAGCTTTGATGAATAAAATGGTAACAATCTGGCAACAGGAACACGCATAAGACAAAGAACAGCTGCAACTTGGCCGAATGCTCGTCACGGTCTTGTAAGCCAAAAATCCATTTGTAATTGGAAACCCTATCACACATTTAACGATATTCACATATCACGAAACAAGGAAATAGATATACATAATAAAGAAACCAACTTTCTTCAGCGATAGTAATGGGCCAGTGAAAGAAGAAATGCAACCAAAACGAAATTAGGACACTGCACATTCTAGAATCCATGCTTAGAGTGTTCCAATGCACGTTTTACTATGGTGCACTCACAACTCGATGACCAATACAAGTTGCACCTCTCATGCTTCCAGCGAGCACCAGTGTCCACGGCGATTGTTATTCTACTAAACAATATTGTCAGATTCATTCTCGGGTCGGTGATTTCCCTATAGAAGGTGCAGGATGATGACCGAGATATAACGAAACAATAATGTTTTTACTGCACCTGTGTATTATGTTTATTCGCCGCTTTCTCTCTCGAACGCATATCTATTGTTTAATGTCGGCAATCGGCTCAAACGAAATCAATCATCTCACAATATTTTCTCGAACGCAATACATTATGTACATTTGAACTGCGAATTTAATACCTGGATCCATTATAAACAATTTAATAAATATCTTATAAAGTGAACGATCGAGCTTGCTCCAAAATGGAAGAAATATGAAACAATCGATTGATAAGTACGGGAGTTGGGTCATAATAAATAATATAATCATATTATTCTTTCAAGACAAGAAAAGTATAATAAATAGACATTTCCACGTTGAAAATGGCAGAAATTGCGCATAATTGTGCTATTAGAGCGTTCCCATCGGTCACGGAGGCAATATTGTGATTTTTCATAAATCGAGTATGTCGTCATCGTCATCATCGTCGTCATCGTCGTCATCGTAATCGTAATCTTCTTCTTCTGCATCGTCGTCGTCATCTGGCAAGATCTCTACTTGACCTATTCCACCTCCATCCTCCGGTTTAACCAGAGCTAAGCCGTTTGAGCCGAATCTGAGGCAATCTAATCCGACCTGGAAATGTGTACGTTCATAATGAATCGACTAACGGGAAATCTTACAGCTCGAATAACCTGGACTTAGACGACTTACCTTGAACAAGGTGGTCTCCCGAAATTTGCCTTCCATGTTCACGCACATATGAATGTTTCTTCCTTGGAAGTAAATGTTGTAGAATCTAATGCAGGCCTTAACTATCGGCAGTCGTGGCACTGGCACGCATATCGGCCGAGGATTCTTTCCTGAAACAATAATTTCCGCTCGTAAAAGTGTTCGAGCAACTTGATTTTATGAAATTCACTTCAATGGCGCTATAGCTGGGGTCTACTTTAATCAATTAATTATTATAACGTGAAAGAATAATAAAACCACTTGGGTCATGATTTAAGAGAAACAAATTTTGCAAATTTCAAAATACTTTAGAGACCAGCTAGAACAAGAAACAGTGATAAAGTCTCCTTTCATAAGTGCGACAGAAATAAGAGAATTGAATAACGCAGATACAGTGACTTCCATTAATATTCGGACGCTCCAAAAAAAAAACGATAACTTTGTTAATATTGGACTATGCGATTTGAAGTTTTTGGGGAAAAGAAATTTTTTCAAAAATTGTAATTCATCGGAATTGTAGAAAAATTACTAAAAGTTGCATTTTACAACTTTTTTATGCGGGTCTATATTGAAATTTTAAAAAATACGTTTTGTATATGCACTGTGAAAGTTTCATAGAAATCAATTGATGCGGGAGAAAACGACAGGCATTGAAAGATGTAAGAATCCTTAGAATTACTGGAGTTGGAAGCCGAAAATCGCGAAAAACTGCAATCTTTACCATCTTTAAACTTATACCATCTGTAGCTCATTACAACGTCGACCGATTTTGACGAAATTTTCAGAATATGTTTAATTGATACAGGTCTACGAAACGCGTGTTTTCTAAATTTTCCATACAAGTCCACATACAAAAGTTGAAAAATACAACTTTCAGTATTTTCTCTGCAATTCCGACAACTTGTAGTTTTCTTCAAAAATTTTTCTCGCGTTGTGTAGCAAACCAATTGTTCTAACTTCCCAAAAAAGTACAAATCGCATAGTCCAATATTAAAAAAGTTATGGTGTTTTTAAGAGTGTCCGAATATTAGTGGGAGTCACTGTATGTTGAATCGACGTGTTTGATCAACCCACCGGAAATCGTTCTCGTGTACAGAACTCTATCGTTCATTGAAACCTTTGCAGTGAAGCTGAACTCGTCTGCGTCGTAGGTGACATTCACGCAAGCCTTTTGTTTCCAGGTGTCGAACAGTATCCTGGAGCAGCATCCGCATAGTCCTCCTCCGCATTGGCAAGGTCCTTGTCTAGTCGCGGTGACCTGAGTACTCTGGTTCGTAGCAGTATTGTTCGCTTGTTTCAGCAATCTCGCCAGTTCCACTACTGTCTTCTTGAAGTCCTCCCTCGAAAGTACATTATTCACAGAGTTCTCTGACCTCTCTTCTTGTTCGACGACCCATTCGCTGATCCTTCCCGCGGAACTTTGGGTAATAAAAAAAACGAGGAAAAGCAAGCGATAGATCTTCATTGTTTGTCTGCGAATTCAGTCGCCACGAGAGGACATCTTCGATGAACGATTGGAACTCGACTGACCGGTTAACGGGCAACTTTGCTGTGACCTCGTTTTATGGAGAAATTTAGGTTTGACTGGAGCCGTTTATCCATATATTCGATCGTTTCATTAACTTTTCTGGAAACTAGATTCCGGAAGAAGACGCGGCAGGCAAGTTTCACCGGGAAATCGAAAGTACATTCGTAGGGAGGATGCAATTTGAATCTGTACAAAATACTGTTCGTTTATTGAGATATAACACTTTATCTACGATCTTAACAGTACCGCTTCACGTTAAAATATCTAGGTGCACGGCAGTGCACCAGCCAAGTTCTCGCACTACCTCCTTTTACACGAAACCACTTAGCCGTGTTTTAGAGGCTTATAATTCGGCACTGGAAGCAGATGGAGAGATGTAATTTCGTATACTTGTTAAATGCTATTATGTCTCAATATTGACAAAACATTAATCTTCCAACGTTAGTAGGTTCCGAGATATAGGACCTCAAAAATCGCTAAATTTGTCACTGACTGACTGACTGACAGATCATCAAATCCTTTTAGGTACTTCCCATTGACCTACAATGTATTAGGTTGTCCCAAAAGTTTCTTCCGTAATGTGATCCTTTAATATTGCTAAATAAATATTAGGTTGTCCCAAAAGTTGGTTTTCGATTCATGCACATAATGCAAATTCATATTAAGAAGTACTAAAATATTAACATAAAGATTATCGTATTGTTTGTATTTATTTAGCGACATTAAAGGAACACATTCCGGAAGAAACTTTTGCGGCAACCTAATATAACAACATATAACAAACACTCAAAGGAATAATTATCGAAGTTTGAACTTTTACACCTTAACTTAAAGGGGTCGTATTGAAAAAAACATTACGAAATAGATACGTAGGATAGAACATAGCAGCATAACATACATAAGTATACGTTTTATTAGCTTCGAAGTCGCAACAAATAGTCTGATGATAAAAAACAATCGCTCTAACGTAAGCAAAAGAAACTGCACCGAGCATCGTCTATACCAGGGGTCGGCAAACTTATTTTTTTCCGACAGCGGTGCTCGGGTATATTTTGACCCAGTATCAAAATTGTCTTACAATTATCAATTTCTAGGAACCGAATGAAAAGTTGTCACATTATGAATATCAAGGAGATTAATGGGTCTACAAAAAGTATAAAAATCAGTCTTAAAACATCAACAATTTTAGTTACCAAAATGATCCGTCGTCCGAGGGTTAAATGATAGGATGAGATCGCAAAGATTGTAGGAAACTTTTTCAACGAATAATAATGCAACCAAAGCTACATTAATTGCAAACAAAATGTTGGTGGAACAAGAGTAAAAGAGAATTTGAAATAATTGGGGGACGAGGACACTACCTGTCAATATAGTTAAAACCATGAAGATTTGTGTAAGCAGATTAAAGATGAATAGTTTGCACATTATTTGCAAAACATGTACATAATATCGAAGTACCTGCATAGTAAAGTAGTGTTTAGAAAAATGAATAAATATATGATTACGATCAGTATAAATATACATTATCAATAACAACCGTTTCGTCAAGGCTCTTGTTACACTTGTGGATAATGTCTATGCCGATCGATATCATTTAAATAGTTGATATAAATTAATTTGGATATTTCTTATATAATTATATACATATCCATATGTGTATATGGAGCATAACTCGTCCATGATCACAGCTTAAGCTGTCCAATCTGTGCTTCCTCTTCAGGACTCAGCGTCGATGTATAGTTCACATAAGCCTCCAAATCTTGCTGTTCGAACTCCACCTCGTCGTACACTTCCGGTTCCTCTACTAGTGTATGCATCTCAAGAGTCGATGCATCGGTAATGTTCCCGATTTGCGCCCAAGAGATTCCATCGACGCCGACTTTCACGCAATTGAAGTGCAAGGTCAGGATCGGCGAGCCAACAATACGAGTTTCCAAGTCGATGCAGGCGTGAAGGTTTCTTCCTTCGGTGTGCAAATCGAAGAAACGAATGCAGAAGTTGACGAAAGGCAGATAGGGCACTGGGGCGCACAGTGGTGGCGGGTTTCTGGCTACGGTAATAACGAAGGTGGATTTTTACAAATATAGGAAGCACATCACGTTTCTTTTCGTACAATATTTTTTCCAATGAAATAACAAGAACAATCACTTTTATTATTAGATATTACTATCAAATAACTTACCAGACAAGGTATTGGTGTAGATCTCTCTCTCGTTCATGGTGAGCGCCATGTTAATAGCTAATGCTGAGGGATCGTAAGTGAATTTCGTGCACGCGCGACGATTGAAATTAATCGAGGTCAGATTAACACCGGTACAACAGCTACATTGGAGATTCTCGCATTGGCAGGGCAGACCTCGATACGCGATCTTGGTTGACAATGGATCTCTGCTAGAATCTTCCCTTTCCGGCTTGAGATTGACTCCAGTCGCCGGATTATAATAAACGGTAGTGTATTTGGCAAGATCTGTTAAATACAATTGTTTTGCCGATATGATTGATCGATTCAATTTGTTTCCTCCAATATCCAAACTTTTACCGGTACTAACAATTTTATTGTCCAACTTAACACTGTGAACGTTTCGCACCGCGAGAAATAATACAAAAACACACAACATCTTGGCCAACATGGTTCCCGAAGAGAAACGTCCGATGCCGATCGGTTCTGGTCGTAGACTGAAATTAGGCTGAGATTCGACCACTCCACGATGTGTCTTGACCTTCATTAATTATACATAAACTTTCGATAGAAAGCAAGCCCGGGAGATTCGAAGGGATCCTACGTGAGAGTGTGTATGTATTAATGTCTTTGTATTTCTCTGTCCTGTTCTTCTTTTCTCGTGTCGTTTTGTAGATTCCGTAGACGACGTTATCCTCGTGCTGGGACTAGTCAAGCAACTAAAACTTTACTATAAATAGAATTCACGTTTTGACTGACAGTATTTCATAGCGAGTGTCGTAAAAATACTTAATACTAATCGTTTTATTGAATAGTCGGTAAGGTCAGAACGGTTTCTGGTCAATTTTCATTCTAAGTAAGTTGCTATCGAACTGCGATAAGATATTTTAATCGGAAAGTTATATTCCGTGTCTGTCAGACTAATTACGAGTACAAGTATCACAAGGATTCATATTTACGCGTCTCGCGTGTTCGTACACAGTCGAAGAAAATGAAATCTGTAAAAGTACACTTTTATTCAATTCGTTTAATTACAATTTCAATAAATTAATTCAATAAATACATATAAATACGTGCATATCTTAAACAATAGAGTATTACACTAATCGAGTGATTCGATATGGCTGAGGTCGCGGACGACGTTTGCGACTCGTCTGATCGTGTGTCGATTCCCGTCTTTGTATCAATATTTTGAACGTTCTTTCCACATTTGTCGATATAATCATTTACCAAAGAAAGAAAGAAAGAATTCATCAGTCTCCAATATTCCTTAATCTAGCCAACAGTGACCCGTTTAGTCGACAAAATTTCTCCACGACGAGAATCCTGTCTAATCGACGGATCTACAGCGACTCTCATTAATATTCGGACGCTCTAAAAAAAGCGATAACTTTTTTAAATGTTGGACTATACGATTAAAAACTTTTTGGGAAGCTAGAGCAACTAGTTTACTACAGGATGCGAAAAGAAATTTTTTCGAAAATTGCAATTGGTCGGAATTGTAGAGAAAATACTAAAAAGTTGCATTTTACAACTTTTTTATGTGGGCCTATACTGAAAATTTAAAAAATACGTTCCGTAGATCTGTATCAATTAAATATATCCTGAAAATTTCGTAAAAATCGTTTAAAGATGGTAAAAATTGCAGATTTTCACGATTTTTTCGGCCTATAACGGCAGTAAATCTAAGAATTCTTACATCTTTCAATGTCTGTCGTTTTTGTTCTGCATCAACCGACTTCAATAAAAATTTCACAATGCGTATAATTGACACAGGTCTACAAAATGTATTTAAAAAATTTTTAATATAGGCCTACGTAAAAAAGTTGTAGAATGCAACTTCTAGTATTTTCTCTGCGATTCCGGCCAATTGCAATTTTTGAAAAAACTTCTTTTCACATGCTGTAGTAAACTAATTGCTCTAGCTTCCCAAAAAAGTTCAAATCGTTTTGTCCAATATTGGAAAAGGTATCGGTATTTTGAGAGCGTCCGAATATTAGTGAGAGTCACTGTATATAGAATCCCAATTATCGAATGACTGGTGTGAGAACAGTCGTGAACACTCAAAGCCTCATGACTTTGCTTTGGCGGCCGCCTCTCGAATGCCTGCTCCTCGCCAAAAGTCCACTGAGACCCAACTCGTAATCGTCATCGTCCGCATCCGAGCTCTCGTCATTCTTCTTCACTTTTCTCTTTTTCACATTTTCCTTATCGCCGTAAACCAGCGCACTGATCATAGCATCCTCCTCCTCGTCATCGTCATCGACTAGATCGTCTAGATCTTCGGCTTTCTCGTCTTCGTCTTCAGCATTCCCTTGTTCCGTCTCTTCTTTCTCGTCCTCGTACTCATCTTCTTCCTCGCTGTCTTTCTCATCGTCATCACTCAGCAATTCTGCTTCTTCGTCGTCGTCATCTAAGATATCATCATCATCGTCGTCATCGTCGTCATCGTTGTCGTCGTTGTCGTCGTCGTCTCCTTTAACCGGTTTCTTCACAGGTTTCTTCTTCTGATCCGTCTCGGTCTCGATCGCATTGATGCTTGTACTGGTGAGACTAGGCTTCTTGTTGATTTGCGGCACCGTCACCTTCTTCGTCGGGAGTTTTCCTGGCTTCGCGTATGCCAACACTTTATTCGACGTCTCGGTGACAGTATCCTCGAACTCGTTGACTGCTTCGGTAACGGAGAACTCGTCCGAGTCCTCCGCGACGTTGTCCTCTGGCTGAATACTCTGAACCGGAATATACTCGTTATCGTCGTTGCTATTGTCCTCTGCGCTGTCCCCAACGATCACCGCTTGGTCAGTGTTCAAAGGCGTCGCGGGCGTAGGCTTCGCTAGAAGCGGAATCGTAAATTGAAGAAGAGGCGCGGCTGTGGTACCCTTCGGTTTCTTCGTGGTAGTTTCATCGTCTCCGGTGAAGATGTCCAGTAGAGCTCCGAATCCAAGAATGTCGTCGTCGTCGTCGTCGTCTTCCTCGGCTGACGAATCCGGTACAGAGTTAGTCAATGGAGAAATCTCCGAAGGGTTGTCATCGTCGTCGTCCTCTTCGTCGTCATCGTCAGCACCCAAACCGAAGATGTCATCGTCGTCATCTTCTTCCGGCGATTCTGTCTCTACCACAGGCAGAGGCTCTGCCGGGCGTAGCTTCAGGCCATCGGGACCGAATCTGTGGGAAGAAATAGTTTCTTGAATGAAGCATTGCAATAAAAGTATATGCTATCTCTCTATATGCTATCTATAGTGGAGTAGTCAGCTGTTTTAAGCGTTGTCGTTCATTAATAATGTACTGCTTTCTAAATTTTTTATACGAGGACGTGAAGCCTGCATCGGAGGTGACGAACAAGCTGACCATTCTGGCCATTTTAAGCATCTCATCAGAAAATTTCCAGCCGTTCCGTCAATGTTGAAAAATTGCACAACATTAATTTTAAATTTTATTACCTAAAGCAGCTGACACGTAAACTGGCTTCCAGTTCCGTCGACGATTGCAGCTCCAACCCAAGACAGGCTTTGAAGTGGTTCTTGGCTTCGCGTTGGATCGAGTAGATCCTGCCACAGAATTTCGTGAATCCTCCGGGTAACGGGACGCACACCGGTTTCGGACTCTTCCCTGAAAATCAGGCCGGTGCCGTTATTAGTTGGACAGATCTAACCTTTTAGAAAACGCATTCCTTTGTGCGATCATTTAATGTATGCGAAACTTTCACCTTGGCGCGCGCGCGCGATCGATCCGGACACGTTGATCGGCCAGGCGACGCCTATGCGTTATGAATAACTTTGTTCTGACACGACGCCAAGTATCCGATGTTTGTACACCGGAGAGACATGAATTTGTTCGGAACTGCGAACTTCTCTGACCGACAAAATCTGCCGTTTGCCTTTGTGCACGAACGATCGGTGAAAGTCGAAACGAGTTTCTCAAATTCCGAGGGGGAGTTGAAAGAAGCGCGTAACAATTAACACACTTTTCGGGTGATTAGCTATTTTCGTAAACGCGGGAATTCATTTATATACTAAACAATGCCCATACAGCACTCTCTTTTCTTCTTTAACAATCTTAACATTTTACCTATCGGAAGCCTATTAATAGGATTATCAATAATTGTGCTGCATCAAAAGAAACTATAGAAATCTTCAGTTACATTGCGATCTTAAATGAAACTATTAGATGACGTTATTGAGGGCGACTTGTTAGTTCACAATGAAAATTGCTGTTGCTATTGAAGGTTCCATTAAAAAGTGTTTAGCCATTTACCATTGATTTTTCAAAATTATGCAATAATCACCGGTCGGTAATGTGTTAATAAGTTCCCAGAGATCCTAGATGGAAGATTTACCGGGGTAGAAGAGAGTTCAACAAAAATATTTACCATTTACGATAGTGCTGGTCAAGATGTTGTCGCCGAAGCTGAGCTGAACTGCCAAGTTGTCCCCTTGGAGATACTGCAAGGACGCGCATCCTAAAATCAAAGAATCCATGTCATGCAATTACATAGCTCTTCCGCGGGCACAGTTGAAGAGACAAGTATAACGTGCCGCGGATGCGTTATGTCGTTATCTCTCAGCTGTTATACTTTCTAATGTCCGCGTTCTAATACCTTTAATCAAATCAGAAAATAATTACCTGGCCCCTGCAGTTGCACCAACGGTATATGGAAGTCCCGGCAACAATTGCATATGTTCTCGTTGCAAGTGCAGTATCTGTTGACATTATCGGTCGCTTGTTTCAACGACAGCGTCGATACACCGACGTTGCTCTGCTTGGAACTATTACTGATGGCTCGTTGCTCGATCTGGTTCTGATCTATATAAAATGTTCAACTTCGCTATTGCCTTCGATGTTACATCTCTTAATGCTACGGGCACGTTAACTATTGGTTGGCAGGCTGCGTGAATTGTACTCATTCATCAGAGGCAGAGACCACGAATTGCAATAGTTATTTCGCAAAGTATAATGACTCGATTGCGAAATGTATGCGCTTATGTTTAGATAGCTTCGTTGCACGTTCAATTAATTTTCACGAGCCAATAACCAAAAGAAAAAGAAAATAATTGGATCACTGGATCTGCAAAGGCCCAAACGACTGCATTGATACCCTAATCACGTCTATCCAGTAAATACAAAAAAAGAATTAAACCGTCTTCGAAAAAACGCACTAAAAAAATGGTCCAAAAAGTATGAAATAATTTCCATTTAATTTATGTGAACGTAAATGCAATACAATCTTTTCGGAGGCGGCGCAAAAATTAAAGTCGGTTAATTATAGATACTAAATGTAACAGTAATATTTACTGTTTTACGTAACAAAACATGTGAAAGTGGATTACACGTTGCACAGGTAAATTGACTCTTCGACGGAAACGAAGCGTGAATAAACCCTCTTCCACGGTATGTCATCGACAGTAAGCATTCAGCTCTGATATACTAACTAGCATACTTATTACCTTTGCTTCCCTTTCAGCGGAGAAATTGATAAAAACAAAAACATAGAGAATATAAAGAGTAGTATTATTACCGATAACTCTGCCGTAAGCTGAGTACGCGATAATCGCCAGAATCAACAGCCACTCGATAACCACCGACAGCCGCATCTTCTTGTTTCCTCTGCAACGTAAAGATTAAGAATGCGATAAATGTCTGCCACAGTTGTACTATACGCGAAGACACGTGCGCCCATCATTCCCTTGGCCGGCTCGCTAAAGTCAACCGGCCATGCAATCAACGTTCCACGATTTTCGGCATTATCGCGATTTGCGCAAATTTTTTTTAAACGAAAGCTGAAACGTTTTTTAACATTGAAAGAATTCGCTAAACTCGCACAACTTCAAGAAAATTGTGGTTTCTCCAATGCTACGCGCGGAAGAAATTTCTTTTTAACATGCGACACATCATTTCCCGTAGATTTTTGCGCGCTGATTTCAAATCTGGTTTCAAAATTTGTCTACGACCTCGCAGGATTTTGCAAGAAATCGATTTTCGTGAACACAACATATGAAATCATTTTTTCGTTGCAAATTTTAGCAGAGAGCATGACGTCGGTGTTACGGAAGCTGTACACCGCACATCTTCGAAATTCTATGGATCTTTTCAGGTGTTCTCGTATCGACTTACCTCCAGGACGAGTGTGCAGCTCGAGAGGTTCACAAGACAAGATTGTTTTTCGATCCGAAGGAAGAAGCGTCGGAGAGCCACTCACGAATTGCTTGACAGAAAAGCTAACGGAACCGCGAAGCGTGTCACACGGAAGTACCGGATGCGGCGAAACGGTGTGAACAATACGATCACGTGTTACGCTCGTTAACGATAACGTATCGCGAAGGGTGAAGAAGCATGGTTGTTTGTTCGCGTAGGTAGAGAGCAATCATTTCGAGCAAGGAGAGCACGCGGGAGAAACGATTTCTGTCTCGAGTTTCGAACGGAGAATTCGCGGCGTGCCGGCTCGCACGAGGTCTAGAAGCTCTCCGTCAGTCCGCGACCGGTTGACCTAAATCCCGGTCACGGTCAAAGACGAGTTGCGCGCCGTTCAGCTGGGTACTTCGGTGACTCGATTAAGGAAGCACGTTTGCGGACGCACATGCTACCCATTGTCTTCGCGCCGGTGATTATACGGTTAGAACACGGGGAACGGTGCACAGTACGCCACGGTATGTTCGTTAAATCTACCACTCCCGTCTCATGCTGATAACATCGTCAAGATAAAAAGAACTGGATTTCATTCATATCGTCTACAGAACGCTGACAGAAACATTGTTCGGCGAAGCGAGTTGAATTCGTTTCGATTCAAGTACCCGGCGTGGATATAACGAGTTTGAGGGTTTACGATGCTCGGAATCTGACGAAAAGATTGCATCAGCGGTTCGAAGGGAAGCATCCACAAAGAGAAGTGACGGCTGTTGAAGTGTTAGAGAAACAACGTACACTTACCTGTGCGTTGACGGACGAAATCCAAGGTAAAAATGTGATCGGTAGCCAGGCGATCCTTCGGAAAAAACGTCTCTCTTTGTCGCACCCTTCCGCTCTTTTTTGCGACTCTTCGTCTTACGGAGGCCAATGTCTAACTGAAGTTGCCGCCCAACTCCCCCCAAAGGTTTCTTTAAAAGTCGGTCAAGCCACCACCACCTACCTCGCTCGACGTTCCGATTATTAAGCATTCTAATACAGTCTAGGTAAATGAGACGACGATTCCCCACCAGCAAAGATCCCCCAGGTGATCCAGACTGCAAAGCTGTCGTTCCGACGACGAAAGTTGCCAGGAAGTTAGCGTTTTCGTCGCTCGTCGAACCATTGTCGGTGTCGGTGTCAACCACGTCCGGATCCACTGGTACCAGCCTCGATCCTCCATGGACGATTTACGCTCGAGCATTACAAAGATGACTCAACACACGACGACAACACCGAGATCGCAAGATCGGATAACAGTCGGGGAATCTTGATGATCGATCGTTCATACTAATTATTTTATCGCGTTGACCACATCGTCTGCGTGATGTAATTCCAGGAATGGAAATAAAGGAACTTCGTTATCGACAGAAGAGAAATTCAGTTGAATTTTTAACTAAACTTGACGAAAGATAAAGCGTAAATGATGCGAGGAGCGTGTGCGTTCGAGGTTCCTGTTTTCTTAACCGGAGTTAACTCGACGTTCGCATTCAACTAGAAGTTTCGATGGACCGATTTTCTATTCGTACTACTTACACGACCGTTCACATGTTGGGCGTGGAGGAAACTTGAACTTTGCAATCGAAAGAGTAGGATCGAATGCTTGAAATTTTATATGTTTCTAGTTAATCCATACAGAAATGCAGTGGCCCCAACAATTATTTGAGCACGTTTGCGATTTGCGACAAATCGTCGACATTTAAGTGTGACAATTTCATGAAACAATAAGTTGGAGCTCGAGTCTTCCATATGCTTTCATAAACAACAATCCATTTTTGTTACGGGTGGAAAACTGAGTTGTTCTAAAAAACTTCCTTTTGTGAATGAACCAGTCATAGATTTAAAGATTGAGTATGCTCCGAATGTTTCAAAAGTCGTCTTTAAAGGTTTTGGTACAGTGCTACTACTGAATTAATCTTATTAACACTTTACCTACCGAAAGCCTATTAATAGGATTTCCAATAATTATGCTGTACCAAAAGAAAGCATAGAAATTTTCTTTTACGTTACAATTTTAAATGAAACTATTAGATGACGTTATTGAGGTTGACTTGTTAGTTCACAATGAAAATTGATGTTGCTATTGAAGGTTCCATTAAAAAGTGTTTAGCCATGTAGCATAGATTTTTCAAAATTATGCAATATTCGCCGGTCGGTAATGTGTTAATAGGATTCCGGTAGGTGAAGTGCTAACACTGGCCAATCTATCCATCCTGTTTATGTCTGGCAATTAAAGCGATAGACTATAATCATTAGATTGGATCTCCCTAGCAGTTAATAGATCATTATATAGGAAACAGGTCAAATTTAGAGACTAATTTCCCGAACCATTTCCTCCGAGCAAGTTGCATCTCGTTAACGAGCATGGGTAAAAGTTAATCGAGTTGTGTTTATTGCGTCCGTACATTGTTCTTCGCTATACAGTGTATTTTCAGCTGCGAACAATCGTGTAGAATTCTATGTACACAAATTTGCACACGCCCCAACACACAAACCCCAATAGCCGCGCGTTCTAATCATTAGTCCCCGCTCCGAGCCAAGCAATTTCTACCGCTATAAATTATAACGAAGGAAAGGTGTCCGCGCGCGGTGCGTCCGTAATGAGCGAGACGGAAATTCTTCATTCATCGAACGTGCAGTTCGCTTTTACACGTTACAATTAACGCCGAGACATTTCACCGACCTTCAAACTGGTCGTTGGTTCCGTATGCAACGGTCGAACTACAGTGGCGAAGAAAAGAAAGTTTAAACAGTGATGTATACGATCACCACCACAATTTTTACCAGCTGAAATTTAATTTCAATGCAGCAATGAATTTTTCATGAATATCTACGTCTTATAAAATAAAGGACGCGACAAAACTAGAAAATTAATGGTATTCGTATCTTATATTTACCATAAGACACTTTCCAGTTAGCAAATCTACTTTCTCTTCATCTGATTTTCATAAAATCTACTGTCTGCTTATTACAATGTACTTTTGACCGCTGCCCGGGTCGAACAAAATTGATTATTAACGCATTAATAAAGTATATTGATGTTATATTTTGTGGTAATTTGCAAAATTGCTTAGTTCGTAACATCAGATCGAACCAGTGCGCTGAAAACATCAATATACCTTGTTAACAAGTTGTCGATCGAGATAAAGGAATGGCGGAGATAAAGGAATAAAGGAGAATGCCCTAGATTAGAATGTTATCAAAAGTTATTAATATCCCAATGCAGAAATTCCGATTTGAATCTTTCTTTTGTTTGGCATTGTAGATTTGACACTTGGATAGTCAGTCCGTCGATCAACCACCGCAAAAATCTATCTCTAAACATGCTCCGAGAGGCTAATTGACGCGTGATTAATAATACGATCGCCTCTCGGCTAATCTGCGCGACAAACATTCTTGCACGAGAGATAAGATCCTTCATCTCGCTGGGATCTCCAGGCGGAACGGTGTTTTGGTAATCGAGGAGGGGTCTTTCTCCGGTTAGTAGGTCGAAGAAAGTAGTGGTCAGGAGTGGTTTGCCTTGGTCAACACTTGTCCGTCAGCGTAGAGATTCTACAATGGAATTCAAACACCAAAGGACTGTGGTACACTGGACAATTATTGTCGATGACGTCCATTCTGTTTTACCAATATGTATTTTCCGGCAACACGCTCCTCGGGATTCTAAACCGTCGCTCGCCGGACCAGGTAAATAACGAAGAAGTAGGTCGGGATAAGAGAGGAAACGAGTTTTTACGGAACATCATGGATAATTTCTCCTTCGATTCCATCCTTTTTATTTACAATCTACAAAAGAACAATTGCTCACAGTTCACTTTATGAGAATGTACATTTTTAATAAGATCAGTTCCTCCTGTTGTGTTCGATGGAATTAATTTTAATTGAAGGTGTCCTTGTTTAAGACGAAACTAGGGAGCTTTTGTTAGTTGTTTACGATAAATAGTATGAATGCCCTTCATTTTCATAGTGCATAAAATGAACAGAGGTAGCCCAGTGGACGATAATTATCGAAAGAAGCTCAAAATACAAATTGCGAATCGATTACGATAGATTTTGTTAGACAATGATGCTATTTATATCTTGAATAAATCTTTGAATAGAATTAGATCTCTTTAACGATACTAGAAATTTACAATGCAATTACGACGACGCTGATCGCGGCGAAGTAATTAGGACTCCGGAGTGTCCAAGCGTAACCATAACCGATTTTCCTCGTCCAACCGAGCATACACTCCTTCCCCTTTCGTTGGACGTTTTCATGCCACTGTTCAAGATCGATCTGGAAAAAGCGAAGGTACACGCGCTCGGCCGGATAACATGGTGAAAATATAATTGCCAGGGAATTGTGGCAACGAGGAAACGGGTTCATGCTAACGACGGTATCTAATCATTGTCGGGCATCGATTTCTGGTGCGTGTATTACTATAATTACGCGCCATAAGCATGACGTTCCGCGCTTTGAAAAGAAGAGCCTTGAACAGGACTCGTTAGTTATAGATACGTGTGTCTAACATGGGTTTCCGTGTGTCCTGTTTTTCGAATGATCAACTTACCGAAAAGCGTATATATTCACTTTTACTCGGTTCCGAATGTTTGTCACCTTTGTGAGAAGGAGCAAGGAGGGGAACTGGTCGACCGATGTAAATTGTTGAAGGAGATCGAGAAAAAGGAAATGCTTTTCCTGTCAAGCTGTAAACGGTAGCCATCGTTCGCTACGAAAAAGAAGAACACAGGCCCGTTTTTTTTCCAGCGGAGGCCCGACACCACAGATGGGACGGTGGCGTAAGTCCTCTCTTGGTACCAGGTTGCCGAAGGAGGTCACCCGGTCACCCAGATGAGGTTCCTTGCCCGTTGTTACCTCCGCACCTCGGCCAATGGCGTGGCACCTCATCGTCGCCGTGGCCAATCCTGTCGCCAGTTTTCGTGCCGACTGCCGACCGATCGCCGATCCGAGACCCGCGCCCGGCTTTGTGCCCAGATTTAAGCTTCTTCCTTGCTGGGCAGGATCTCCAGCCTCAGGAACGCGTGTATCCTTTTGACAGTTCTGTCGCGCGGTGACTTCTGCGTCCCGCGTTTCGTCGACTCGGTCGCCGCGAGCACAAACGAAAAAGAAAAACCCCGTCGGAGGAATAATCACGCCGAGAGGATCGCACGAGGATAGGACACGATGGCTGTGAGGTTTACCATTCTGGTGCTGTTGACCACCGCCGTCGCCATGGTGTCTTCGGCTGGATTTCTCGGTGAGCAGATCAGTTCCTCGTGATTTTTCGTCGGATCCGACAGCTCGCGAACTGTCCGCGGCGGAACACGCCTGTCAGAGGCACGTCGAACTCCTCGCACGACCGAGAAGCTCGTCAGGGTAAACAAACGCCGCGTTCTCGGCATGCCAATCGAGGCTCCTTTTGCGGAGGGTGTTTCGGTTTTCAACGCGAGGTTACTCTGCTGTTTCTACCGTGGCGTGGCGTGGCGTGGTACACTTTCCGTTAACCAGGTTTTCCGGCGGGTTCGTCGTACGACGGGATTCGAATTCGGAGACGCGAATCGTGGCTACACGTCCTAGTAAGGCGAGAAAGTACGCGCGGCCCGAAGTCTTCCTGGCGCAGATTGACGAGCTTGACACACTTCGCGCTACGTTGCGTCCGCGGCGATCGCGAATTCGAGAGAACGGTGTCAGGCCAGCGAGGGGAGATCATTTCAGAAACGACGTCGAAACTATCGATGGAAAACGCAACGATTTTTTTCATTGACTTTCGATCGACGACTTTCGTTTTGTTCCAATTTCTCTTCCTCGTGAGTTTCTCCCGAACACGTTCGTTATTTTTTCCCCCTGAACAGAAACGCTGCTCTCGTGGGACCTGCCCGCTTCTTCTGGCGGAAGATCGACCACGGCGCAGTCCCAATGCTTCTGCCAGATCTCCAATTGTCTGTGCTGCGTCGATTTGAACCTGACCACGACCATTGACCTAGGCGGCACCGCCTGCATCAATGTCAAGCAGAAGGAGCAGAACGTTTCGTTGAACTTGAGCTACGCCGACAATCCCGTACACAATGCCACGATCAAGATTGGTGAGGCATCAACTCCATGACATAGTAATCTAACACAACCGTCGTTTTCATGATAACCCGCTTGACACCAGAACTGCCAAATTTGTTTAAACGATAAACACCAGATGTTGCTTGTACAATCGTCGATATCAGATGTATTTATCAGAAACTATTCAACAATTTAATTTCTCAAATTCTTAGTCAGTTCCTAGATACAACATCCTGTATATTATACGTAACAACAAAAGTAGTCGTTCAGGAATTTCTCTTTTCAACCGTTTGGAAGTTCTAGCGTTTAAATAATGCGATCTTGGAAAGATCATTAAAAGTAAAATTCTAGACATGAAATAGGTAATTATTGAAAAGCTTCCGGATGTCAAATTTTACGTCCGGTCTTCGCTTCATTGGACACGGAAACTGTGAGTCGACAGTGCGATATGATTTGATTTGATCGACACGCTAGGCCTCGTTCAGACTGGAGAGAATTGTTTCGTCAAAGTGATCGATTTAAATGCTTCACAGCCGACGCGGCCAACAAACCAACGTGCATGAACCTTCTGTCAGATCTGGCGCAAATATGCGCGAAATTTACGTCGATAAAACAAGCGGACGCTGGTTACGACGGGTGTCTGGTGATCGAGCCTGCATTGCTGGGCACACCGCAAGCCACCTACCACATGGGATGCTTCAATTTCAATCAAGTGGTGCGGCAAATCGAAGTCTCCGCGTGAGTACGATCCCGAAAACGTTATGCGATCAGGCCCGCGCATATAATCCGTATTGGATTTCGCTTTGACGCCACACAGTCGTCCAAATCGAGAAGTTCAGTGACTTTTGGCCCGAAAACGAACTTTCTCGTATTGATATCTAATCATTGAACATGTCCATCGACCTCGGAAATGGAGAAATTAGTACAATTTAATAAATATTATAGTCGTAATAAATGTTGAAAGTCGGACATTTTAAGAAGAGTATTTTCCACGAGAAAAATTGCTTCTCTTTGATGCGATGCCCTGACGTCCCTACTTAATATTTTCTCGCGCTATTTGTTTAAAATTAAAGAGCAGATTTTTGTGATCAGAAATCGTATCTTACATTATCAATTAGGCTGCATAATATATGAAAAGTTAATGCTGGACTAAATGGCGAAAATTTAAAAAATTTTTCACAATCGGTAAGGGATATCTTTAAAGTTCTGGGAAGTCCCAGTTTCTAACAAATTGGAATATTTTTAGTACACCTTCCTCTACATAAGGAGGTCTACCAAATTGACTATTTTTTCAATGAATTTTTGTGGAAATTTCATCTCGATATCACTTATGGTTCAAAAGTTGTAACAAAAAGTCACTAAATTCCTCGATTTGGACCACTGTGCGCCATTTTCACGGTTCGAATAGTTCCCTCTTCTCCTCGGGGGGATTTGTGAGGAACGATATCGACCGTTTACCGATGAAATGGAGAAAGATGTACAGTAAAGCCTTGACTGAGAAAAATCCTCGGGTCCGTGCTGTTTTTTCGCTCTCGTGGTTCCACTATTTCTTCGTGACCTCGCCGACCTGTTCGAAAACCGTGAAATCTGTACCCTGATCGAAACGATTTCTTCCGCAGCATCACCGAGACCACAGAGACAGCTGAAAGCACGGAAGAGGAAGACTCTCTGAACACCGAGGAGCTGATAGCAGCGGTGACCGCTAGCGCCGAACAAGGTATAGCTCTCTTCTCGCAATGGTTGGGCTTGAACTTGAACCCGAAGCTGAACTTGACCAACAAGAACAAAAATCAACCGGTGAACCAGCAACGCGCCGACGTGCCCACGACATCTAGATCCGCTCGTACACACTGGGACCAGGAGAAGAACAACGACGAACGATTCAAACAGTTGCTCAGCGCGCAGGACAACGTCCTGAAAGGATCAGCGATGATCGGTCGATCGATCGGGGCGGAAACGACGTTCGTTTACTCGAAGCCGTCCGAGTTGCTGGCCGAGAAGAGTTCAGGCGACAAAAGGGTTCCGGATGTCGTTTCCGAGCACCTAGCCGTAGTGCCGAAAGAGTCCAGACGAGGTGGCCGAGCGTACAACATTCACCAGCACGTAAACGAGATCTGAGAACGCTCGTTTCTCCGGTTCGACGCGATCGGTCGAGAATTGAAATTTCTAATGTTCGTAGAATTTAGGGTACTGCACGTAGACTGTATTACCATGATGCGTTAGGAAGGTTTATCTATTATTTTTGTTGTATCTTTCTCTCTGCTATTCATTCCCGACTATTATTTATCCAATGATTCAATGTGCAACCATTTGGACACACAGCGGTCTGTCCTTTTTAGCGAACAACTCGTGAATAGATTGCTGAGTATATTTTTTAATGAACAAAATCGATCGTAACGGTTAAAGAACATTGTTCGATAAAGTATTAGATCCGAGAGACTTGTTCAACGATAGACCACTGCGTGCGTTAGAGAGCTTAAGGATCGTCGTTCATATATTTCAAGGAGGCTAGGTGAAGTGTGCCCGCATCAGCTCCGACAGAATGATCTCTCGCAATTGTGATCGTCCGTTTTCTTCGTCAAGCTTCTTTTATTCGATGCAGGAACGATCCCTGTCTCGTTCTATCGACTGGAAACGCTTGACCTTCTGTAACGACTGTGTTACGGAAAACGCGCGAGAAAAAAAAAACGGCTACGGCCGATTGGGAAGGATGTGGGCAATGCGTTCTATAGGTCGGGGGGGGGGGGGACACGGGACTCCATTATACGATCTATTTTATTTGCATTCGAGCCCGCATAGCAAATAGAAAATACAGTAACATTATCAAGTCCTTTGCATGCGTATGCGATAACATTGCGTCGCGCTCGCACGCTCGCCAGCGAATACACGTACGCGAACGTTGTCGACGGAGTTTCCGATGTTCAGTCCGGGGAGGAGGTATAGTCTGCCACGCATATACAGAAACGATCGGACACGATCGAACTCGCATGGTCGAACGATATCGACTGGAATCCTCTCTCAGTCGAACGAGCGCAAACAGAGTAAATTAAGTTCCTTCTGATGGAATATCGTCGAAAACGTAACCGTGGACCAATCGTTTGATAAAGAAAATTTACGCAAACCAATCGTTGTAAACCACCAATCATTGTAACATCGTCGTAACATGGAGGATGATAATTAATAAAGCCAAAAAGACAACAGTTCGATCCGTCTTCGTCCATCCAGTCCTCTCTTTCGATGAATCGTAGTTGTCGGAGGGGGCGGCGTGCGCGTCGTTTCTAGCGCCGTTCAACGCGCATCTCAAATTTCGAGTGATTAATTCTAACTTAATTAACGTCGCCTCGATCCATGGAAGACAAAGAAAGTTGCTGCAAACGCGTTCTTCGTCCGCGATGCCGACTCCTCCTGTTGGAGGATAGAAGGAGAGAAACAGAAAGGTCGCGAGCGTAATTCGACGCTCGAAAACGAAAAGGAAAAGTGCCTCGTTGTTAGAATTAATTCCTCCGCGCGAGCGATATCGTCGCAGGGAACGCGACACCTTAAATCTAATCTAATGATTAACCGCTCGTTACGTTAGCATCTTTTTCGCCTTTTAAAAGTCGATATAAGAAATATATAATTGTATACTTATTATATATATATATATCTCACCATATGTATATATATATTTTTTTCTCCGATTATACGTATATCTATAAAATAAACAAAAGAATCGAGTGGATTGAAAAGTTTATCTCGAAATGAAATATTACACATGGACTAGATACTAATAACATTTCTCGCCTTAAATTAAACGCGCTCTCGCTCTCATTCCGTCAAAATATATATGTATAGTTCTATAGATATGCACTGTTTCCATCGTCTTTCTCATCCCGTCGCAATCGTCTCGTAGTAAAAATATTTATTTGGACTTCATCTTTGGGCGATCATCGTTACATTCTATGCGGTAGTTAAAAAATAATTCGATTCTCACTCACGGCAACGTGGAAAACTTTGGCCGGTCCTGTTGCGCGCCTCCCGATTCGATCAGGCCATTCGAGGTTTACAGAATTCCGGTTGATCCGCCACGATCGACCGTTCGGATTGGTTGATATTTCGCTCTCGCACAGTTCCTTTCCATTTGTTCGATCCTTGCTTTACAAAAATAAATCTGTTTAGTTGCTAAACCACGGCGGAGGTCACCGATCGTCCCTCATCCGCGTCCGTTTCATTCGATTCGATATCGCGATATCGTTTATTAAAATATAGATCATTTGCTCGAGAACAGTCTAAACATTCGATTATTATCTCGAATAATACATCGTTTCGTTTGTAAAAGTCGATACATGAGAGGGAGTACGAATTCCGGATCTTTCACACGATCCGTTTGCTATCTCCCGAATTCCAAGAAATGATACATCAGTCGCAAATGTATCGAATCGATACATTAAATCGCAAAAACCACCTTCTCGACCCACCTTATGCGTCCGCAATCGGAACCGAATGCACTACTGTTAGTGACTTCGAAGATTACTAGAGAGAATGATTAAAAGTTATCGATAAATACGGCAGTACATCGATTACAAATACACATACCAGATTATAGGGTTACATCGAATTTTGATTCATTTATACCTGCTCGTTCCTCGCCTCCGTCCGAGCGACGAGCATTGAAATCACTAGTAGGTAGGCAGAGAAACTTCTGTTCAATTTATGGCGTCGAACCATCGCGATCGTCGTTGTTATCGAGACGCAACGATAACGATATTCTACCTGTTGAATTTTGAACATCGAATTGATTGGATTATACTCTATATATGCACGTGTAACGCATTAGCACTGAGCCTTCATCGGCGATTCCCATCGCTGTCGAAACAAGGATGGTGCTCAACGAATTGTCAAAATTGTTACCACGGAAGAAAAACAACTTTCTCGACATATTGATGATGAACACGCGTACAAATGAAACGATTCTGAACTAGAAACATCCCCGTCGTAATCGAGAACAACCTGCGGAAGCCGGTCCAGCTTGTTGCGGTGCTATGCGGACGCAGTCCCGCTCTTATTATTGCCAGCAATAATAAACGATATTGCTCACTGGTGGACAGCATCTGCAAAGCACATGCCATTGCACTTGTTAAAGTCGGAGGTAGCACGCCTTCGCGCGGAATGTGGGTGTAAACGAACACTAGTTCACTGGACTTGTTGACGAGGCGCCGCAGGAGCCACAGGTGGTAGGGTCAAGGAATCCCTTTTCTTTTTATTCACGCGCCGACCGACGTGTAGGACCACGTCCCCAGCTTTCACGGATTTGAACTCGGCGATTGCTTCGGCGTGCGTCATCCCGTGAAGAGGTTTCGAATTTATGGATAAAATTTCGTCCCCTGAAACAATATGTGTCCGTTGTTATTTATTTCTTAGTTGATGTAATCACATTTGAGAGTGTGGGGTTAACGAAGAGCCAGTTGTACCTTCTTTAACAGTGCCAAGATCAGCAGCCTGCCCATTCGGGAAGACAGTCTTCACGTAAATCCCCATGGTCCCTCGGGGACTATCCGTGCCGCCTACGATACTAAAACCGAGTCCCTTGTGGCCAGGACCCTTATAGAATCTGGCAGTTAGTATTGTGAATGACGCGCCACCCTTGCCTGGCCTTGGCAGGGTGCAGAACCTCGACTCTTCACCCTCGCCAGCTTCGTCGATGTCTTCGAGTTCCGAGTCGGTATTCAGGCCTTCGTCCGTGTCTTGTGTACCCTGCAAAGACACGTGTCGCGGGGTCAGTCATCGATCACCATAAAACAAATCTTATGCTCGCTATTCTAAAAAAGTTTACAGGATGTCTTCTATAAAACACGTGGAAGCTTCTCCGTGGCAGATTGCAGAGGACTTATTGTTAGAAAGGAGACATCGAAGTTGAGTTACGTCGCCATTTTTTAGGCATTTCCGGTAGTGTAATTGAAAAATATTTTAGACAAGAGAAGGACGAAGGTACGATTTTACAATTTTTAATTTGCTAAACGAACGTTTGCAGGAAGCTGTTGTTACAAGCATTGTTATGAAAATCCTTAATTCTATGTCGAGATTTGGATACGTGTTTTATAAATGAGAGTTCGTAATTTTTTTGCAAGATTTGAAAAGCGTCCAAGCGAACCTCAACCGGGTCGGTATTCTTTGTTTTGCGCCCCAAATCCAGTTGCGCCCGTAGCGAGCGCCTCTTTCGCCACGCGCCCTCGTTACGGCACTGTCCAAAACATATGGTGCCATTTAAAAAAGTCAAGGTGACCTTTACTTATTTACGTAAAAAGCATTTTTTCAGATTTAAGAATATGCGAACATGTAGCTCACCAAGTACTGAGAAACCTTTGTCTAACAATAAAACATTTTTTAATTGCACTACTGGAAATGCCTAAAAAATGGTGACATAACTTAACGGACACACCCTGTATAAAGTCAGTCTAATAATTGATGGCACACACTTTAAACCAGACTGACTTTTTCATAAATGGATCAAACGACTTCAGTATTTCTGTCAAGCGATATGGATTAGTTTATTAGATGACATGTAATGAAAATTTTCGAACAATTGCATTCATTGCGATCGGGCTTGTAACAAAAATGTTTAAAAATATGTTTTGTGGATTCATATAAGTTATGTACACAAGCTGAGAAATCGTTTCTCTGTAAGTTTATACAGATACAGTAAGGAGCATAACTGAGTCAACATACTTTTTATTTATGAATGGACCAAACGACTTCAATTTCTCTGTAAGGCTAGAGGAATTAGTTTAGTAAATGACGTGTAAAAAATATTTCGAAAAAATGCATTTGGTCGGAATTGCGAAAAAAAATAGTAAAAATCAATTTTAAAGCATTCTTTCAAGAGAAATTGAAGTCGTTTGGACAATTCGTAAAAAAGTTATTCCGATTTAAAGTATGTTGAATCAGTGATGCTCGTTAGTGTATAAACCGACTTACTTGCCAAGTCTTCAAACCGGAACCGGAGGAGCTAGGAATGTTGGCGACGCTTCTGCTATTCAATCTCCTCGTTGT
Source organism: Lasioglossum baleicum (assembly GCF_051020765.1). Classification (NCBI taxonomy): domain Eukaryota; kingdom Metazoa; phylum Arthropoda; class Insecta; order Hymenoptera; family Halictidae; genus Lasioglossum; species Lasioglossum baleicum. Next base: position 20,391,261 of record NC_134931.1, read on the forward strand.
TTTCTTCCCAGGACTCTTTTCAGCGCCCAAACTGGATGGGCCGTCCTCTTTGCTCATGCAACCGGATCCAGACCCGTTCGTGTAAGTGCTGACCTGTCCGCCGACTTTGAAGTCCGTCACCCTCTTCCTGGGCGTCACCCTCGGTATATGGATCTCGTCGAACGCGGGTTCAGACTGATTCCGAGCCTTGCCATTTTTCTGGAAGTGGACATTTTCATACGAGTGATGATCTCTCGTCTCGGAGTTGCTCCTCGCCAGATGCCTGTCCGATTGCGGGCTAGTTACCGCCGACGATATCTCCGACCTGTGGCCCCGTTGGTAGCGAACGTTCTCGTACGAGTGATCGTGCTGTCTGGCAGCATCGCGGTTTTCCGAATTGCTGCGTTGTAACACGCCCCTGGATCTAGGGAAGCAGCCCGGCGACGAGCTGCCTGCGTACACCACGTTCTCGTAGATATCCTTGTGGCTGTGATCGTGGCTGAGGACAGGCGAGTCGTAGGCGCTGCTGTTCTGCGAGTACGAGAACGTCTTGTTGCTGTTGGTCACAGTGCTGTTGCAATTCGGAGAGTTCGGCACGCTGGTCTCCGCCAAGGTTTCCAGGTTGTCGTGGTACGGATACGGTGGCAAAGACGTTGGCTCGCTGGAATCGTAGCCGTCGCCGTCGAAGTTCTGACTGGACGACGAGGTCAACGGACTGGGCACGTAGAAGTTCGACGCGTTGTCCTTCTGCGAGAATACTTCGGTCACGCTCAGAGCCTTTCTCTTCCTGATCCCAGCGTTTATCTTACTGAACTTGCTCCGGAGGACGTTTTGAATGTCCGCTATACCCTTGGTAGTGCCTAAACATTCACCAAGAACATCGACGATTAACTTAATTATTGCTCGCCTTTTGCAATTGGTAATTCGAGCGTCTTACCTGGTAGTCTTAAAGAGCTGGTCTGCAACAGCTTCTTCGGGGAATTGCCATCTTGAAGGCTCTTCGCAGCCGGCGAGGACTCTCTGCTGGCTGGACTGGATCTCACCGCTTGAATAACCCCCTGGGTCGTTCCGCCTTGTATCAAAGCCTCTTGCGGCTCAGACGTTTCCTGCACGGAACACCTCCTCCTCAGCTTCCTCCATCGTTGGCTGATGCTCTTATTCCATAGAGTCAAGTCTGCAGGAATACAGAGGCAAAAAAGTCCCGGATGAGTCAGAGATCGCAGGATATCCTCCTATCTCTTCCAGCGTGCTCGAAGGGGAAAAGGGAGGGGAAGAATGGCCGCTTTCGATCGTCGGGCTAAACGATAGGAAGCGCTTATCCAGTCGTCGAGGAGACGACGTGTTGTTATTTACCGAAGATAAAGTCAGGTCTTGAAGGAAAGGAGAAGAAGGAAAGAGAAGGAGACATGCAGAGGCTGCATCAATAACGATATCGCATCGTCGGATCTTTAAAAACGTTCCAGAAATGTTTTGTCGGATGATTACAATTCAATATAGTCTCCATGTTGTTGTTCAGAAGTCCACGTGGCCGCGAGAGACAAGGCAGCGATCGAGTCTTATTGCTCCCGTCACCGCGCGGGTCGTTCGAAGGTTCGTGGCCCGTCCACTTCCTCTTCCTCTTCCGTTTCGCAGGGTGGCTCCGATGACGTTGCGGGGAACACGCTCATAACCGCCTCGACGATTTCGACTTTCCTCGATGACGGTGGAAAGCCAGCCGCATGAATTATTGATAGACGCCGGTGACGAACGCGGTCGCGGGGTCACCGAGGTTGCACTTGACGTTAATTCGGCCAATTACGATTGCAACTGCGTGTCGTTTCTTCCACGTTGCGAGCAGGAGCGTTCCAAGACGACGCATGCTGACAGACGTGTCACGGAAGGGACGACGAGGACGATGACGATGACGACGACGACGAGGGGGCCGAAAAACCGGGTGTCAGCTTGTCGTTGCCCTCGCCGATTGTTACGGACGCACTGGGGCGTCGGTGGCGGCTGCACTCGCCATTATCCAGAGTTACAGTCATCTTGCAAAATGCACTTTCACTTCTCGACGTATCTCCGGATGCGCCCGGCTTCGCGAGGCCTTTTTCGTTCCGCGCCGGACGTTACACGCTCTTTCCTCTGATCGTGAACGTTCGTTAAACTCTTTTTCCCCCTGTATCGGTTTCTCAATCGTTAACTCATCGACGAGAGAACGATGGTCGTTCCTATTTTTGCGGGAATGTTTTCATTCAAACGCTCCGAATACAAATGTACCGTGCTCCGGAGAAGACCGCGCGAAGGACGGCGCACCTCCCTCGCAGTGTGACGTTTCATCCCCGGTCGGTTCCGCGAATTGAAATACCGAACTTGTTTAATGGAATCGAAACCCCTGGTGAATGCTCAACAGTCTCTCCGGCTCGGTCGGGCGACGTCGAATAGCTCTGTTCATTATCGGTTTCGTTGTTGCGGAATAACGATCCGCCCGAGCCAAGCGAGACCGATATTTCGAGGCGGAAACCGCCCGTCCACCGTGGCGTTAATTAAAATTTGCCAGCATCGGCGAGAGCTTCATGTAAATCAGTATCGATTGCACGGAAAACGGGGATTTTACCTCGAGCAGGTCGACCGTGAGCGCGCCAAGGACAATTCGGCGTTCCTTGTAAATCGTCGGCCGATCATCTGTTTTGATGTTTCGACGAACGTCCTTTTCGCGGCTCTTACAGCATGAACCTCGTGAACTTATATCCGTCCGGGTGCACGAGCAGTTGCAACTCGAATCGAAGCATCTCCATGTAAAAGTAAACGTATCCGACGACGTACGCCAGCATTATCGAGGTCGATGCAGTAGCGACGATTCTTCGGACCGAACCGGATAACAAAACGGAGAAAAGAATACTGATAAAAGAAGAAAGAAGTATCGGGAAAATTCGGAAAATTCAGCCACGCGACGCACGGTCGAACTGTGATTTCGGAAACAGGGGAGTCCACACTCTACGCGGTCCCGACATCAACTGAAAGACTGGAGGTTTACGGTTCGCCGTGTGCGTAAGGCATTACGTGCGTGTGCGTAACAGAGGCTACACACGTGTGCGGGGCTACGTACCTGTGCATACAGGGTGACGCGCGAGAAACCGTCCAACGGTTCGCATCCCTCGTACACAATTTTCGTGATACGAATTCCTCGCATAACTACCGACCGACACGTGAGGAATTCCTTTCCTCGCGATATCCTTTACGTCCTGCCGCGACAGGCCCCGTCCACGCATAGCTTTCGCCCGGTCGACTCGCCTTCGAGCAATTACGGGCGGCAATGACAAATTAATTGCCTACATTTTCCCGTAGTAATGCTTTCACGGCTGCCAACTAGCTAATTATAAGAAACAATTTCCTCTGATTTATCAAACGTGGAGGATATTTTAGAGAGCTCCATGTGATATGCTACTGTCACCGTAAACATGGCGTAAATACTTAATAAATTGGCGTGTAACCCGCTACAGTAGGTCAACGCGTCACACTTTAATATTACAAACACAATTACTTTCGTTGTAATGGGATTTGTGCAGCTGCAACAAAGACCATTTCGAAAAATGTACTCCGTATGGATTTAACGAACAATTCTCCCGCTGGAACGCTATTCGAGCAAGAACCGTTTCGCTTTACTTCATATCTGAAGCACTCCCGCTCCATTTTACCCGCATATCGGATTCGTGTCCGTCTCGAATGAACGTTTTAAAGGAAAACCGGAACCCGGTCGATCAATTTTACTTCCCGGTTCACCGGGTATGTCACCAGCGTCGTAGACCGATTGTGTACTGATTGTGGGAACCCTTCGACGTGTGTTGGTGAACGTGTCCTCTCTCTCTCTCTCTCTCGTTCTCTTTCAGTTACATGCGTACACAAAGGTAACGATACTTGCGCGTGTGTGTGCCTATTAGTGTGCATCACGGCTGCGTGCACACCCTACATGCAATTCTACTCGTGCGCCTCATGGTCAGGGCGGGACGCATTATTTTCTGCAATAATGCGAATGAGTGTTCTTTGTGCGCGGGTTCTGCACGAAGGTGGACACGCGTGTGGCCAGGAACCCAAGATTTTCGAGCCACGCTGCCAACTGCGTCGCAGTAGAGAGAGAAGGACAGGTGAGGCGAACGAAGAAAGGGGAAATAATGACAGAGAGTTCAATAATCTGTCCCGTACCCCGAATCGCCGGCACTCGATCCTTTGCATATTGTTTTTCGTAACGGTACCCCCGATTTTCCATAATTCGCACGAGCCGAGACCTAGATTGAAAGCCGAGATTGATCCTGGGAACACGATGTAATAAGACTTGTGTCCTCCAATCGTTCCGATCCATGGGAGCATATGGTAAACCCTCCCGCCCGTCGCTACCGTTCAGCTGTAAACGATCGTTCCTTTTGTTCCGTTCGAACAAAAACGAAGCAAATCCAGTGGGTTTGTTTTTCTTTGTGGATCTCTCTTTTATTGTAGCCACGAAAGAACGAAAGCGTCGAATGTTTTTCAACTGTGACTTTATATTTTTGACGATTTCATGGCAATCGTACTTGCTGAATCCGTTGAAATTCTTCCGTCTACGAACCTTCGCGTTCCAACCTATTTTCTACACTCCCGGACAAAAAGATAGCACATCGTCTATTTTTTCTCATTTGGTAGAACAAACTGAAGAAAATGAGTATTTTAATATGTCAACATATTCTGACATGCCTCTATATATGTATAATGTGCTGTATATCATCGACAATATTTACTTCAACAGAATTCTAGAAATGGAAATATTTTCTTGCAATTTGGAAATATTGTCGAATTAAAAAAATGTATTCAACATGAGTGGGAGCAATTAAAGCAAAAACCATTAAAAAGCTCTATAAATCTTTGCCAAAGAGAATAATGGCTGTTATTAAATGTCAAGGAGGAGCCACGAAATATTAAGCATTAATTGTCATTCGTTGATTTACTGTTATACATAATTTTAAGTTAAATGTGCTATCATTTTGTCACACCATATTTCCTTAACAATTCTTTTTTTTTTAATAAAATTGTACACACTGGCGAAATTCAATTCAATTTCATTTGTGTCTGTTTATAGCGATATTTTGCAAGAATGTGTAAAAATAAAACCTTGGTTGTAATGTTAAATGAATAAATATTATGTTAATTTTAAAGTGTCCTATCTTTTTGTCCCGGAGTGTAAACATTTCGATTAGAAATGACTGTAATTTTTTTGTATTTTCTGGTCGAGAAATGTGTATTTTATTTAATGGATGTACATATTCATTACATCCTTCCGTTTCGTCATCGGAAAGAGGACCATGATCCTCCTTCGCGCGGCACGCGAGTGCTACCTTTTAAAGTGATTTTCTCAGGCAGCAAAAATGCAACAGCGGCGACTAGTGAACGTAGATTTTCCAAGGTTTCAGTTATTCGCGAGTTTACACGAGCAGGGAATGTCGATGAATTCCATCCATCATTCCTGCTTGACCTATATCCCATTAAGACCTTTCGGCCTGGATTACGCGTGCGCTGGACACAATATCAAAGCAGGATGTTTCCAAATTCAGCACCGGTCGCAAAAATCACCTGTTCGATAAATTTGTACTTTTCCTTTGCGCTCTGACAAACCAATGCTTATATATTTTAAATCATTCTTTGCGCTCTGACGACCAATACTTATTTATTTCGATAGAATCTGAAAACCGTTCTTCCATTTCGAAAAAGTTCCATTTTACGAATTTCTTGTGCGGTAACTGTAAAAGCAATGCAAACATTTCTTACGCAACATGACTCTACAGACTTCCCCAACACAACACAAGTATATGATTTCATATAGCATTATAAATATTTAAACATTTTACATAACACTCGGTGAGCGAGCGACACACACGTTAGGATATTCCTCTATTTATTTTCAAAAATGAACGCCTGCGGAAAAATGTAGCTATACCACGTAACAGACCCGGTATTCGCTGTACGCTTTGTAGAAACATTCGTCTAGATTCTGCGAGTAAAGCGAGAAAAATCCAGTTTTCTCTACGAAATTGAATGTTTTAGGAGTTGAAGGTGATAGAAAAAGTACTACGTGTACAGTACTCGCGCACTAGGTTTTGGAACGCAAAAAAAGTTACAAATTGTTAGACAGTGTGTTATCGACGATCTGTAGCCGCGATCAAAATGACGCATAGGCGGCAACGCAGTCTGGCATGCAGAATCAGCGAGGCGCGGCGTGTATGGGATAAACAAGACGGTTTACATAATAAGTGTGGACGGTTTTGATATTCTTTCCTCGAGGAGAAAAGAATTATCGCAGCTGGCACCGTGTTAGCTCATCTTATGCGCTTAGATCGACTTTGTCATGGTTACCATCCCAGCTTAAATACCATTGATATTTTCTTGTGTTCATTGCGTGCTGTCAACAAAGTAATTGATTAAAAATAAGAACCCCGTTGTTTTATAAACATGCGCCTTTCCGCGTTGACATTTCAGAAACTTTTCTCCAATATGTATAAACGTAGAGGCTATCAACTTCATTCTGACATTTTCAAGCCATTTCCGCAGAAATTGTATTATTTACCATAATTTGTCTTGTTAGACAGCGAATATTTATGCAAATGCATATTTTACCACGTTTTTATTAGCTCGCTTTCTTGTCTGTCTGTTTGTCCGTTCGGTACAAATTTTTAAAGTGATTCTATACTAACTTCCCGATGAGCTAGAGAATTGAAATTTTAAACATAGCTCGGAACTGGATGACAATTCAACATTTTAAAAATTTTTTTTAAAAAAGCCTATGAGTTTAGGAGATTAGAACTATTAAATTTAACCGTTACACCTCCCCGCACGACGCTCGGTAGTACGTTATCGCGTTCAGCGATCCCCACACCCCGTACAGGTTAGGAATCTGTAACAGCTCCATTAGAGTCAATGAAAAGTATAATGCCATTGCGCATCGAACCTCTGCAATGACGTAAACGAGTTGTGTAGAATACATTCCCCAGACATTCAGCTTCGAATAAAAAATGTAGAAGCGTGGAATTAATGAGACCTCCTCGTGCGTGCGAATGTGCGCGAATGACGCGATTGTCATGCGACGATTGTTTGCAAAATGAAAATCGGAACAGATCGGACTGAGCAGCGAGGGAACAGGAACGCGTGACGCGGCAACCGTACACCTTTTAACACGTATAGTATTAGGGACGGTCTAGTTAGAGCTGTCAGAGTGCTCTAAACTATTGTTCAAAGTAACCTGAGAACTGGAGAAATTCGAAAATGCTAGCTTAAAGAATCGCGGTGCTTCGCCTGCATAATTAACAATTAAGAGTAAAGGTATATTAAACATTTTTCTCATGTGGAACAATACCGACTGTGACTTCCGGTTCTCCCAAGAAATAATAACGGAACGATATACAGTAGTGTCTCGATGTATGTGAAAATTTCGGGACTGAAATGTCACTTATATCGTGTAGGGAGACTACTCGTTGACCTCTTACTTCTTGCCATCAGCGTCGAACGGAGGAGAAGATAGCAAGTGAATAAATCGTCGAAAACAGAGTTTCATTTTTAATTATTTGTTCATGAAACTACGGTGCTGTTGTACATGTACACAGTGCAGTGTACATCACTTTCACATACATCGAGACATTACTGTACTTCGTTCTTTGTACTTCAGTTCAATAAGCATAAATGAACAAATACATATACGTACATACAATTCTAAATTACACGTAATTGAAACTGTTCGTTGTCGTCTGAAGCTTGATATTAATACTACAGAAACAATTAGAAGACACGTGATCATCCGGAAGGCTTAACTAAATCGAGCGCGACTCGCCCGTTGATCTCTGTCGTGCGAACACCTACCGTGCAAAAGGTTTTAAGCGACACGCGACATGGCGTTTAGCAACCACACGTGCTTTGCAACTATTTTTGCATCGTGATGCCCGATAATAATGGACTTTCCCCCATAAATACTCCCACGGCAAGTGGCGCGAACCCATGGAAAAACAGCGGTGTTTCTAGACGACGACGATCGTCGGACGATAGGAACGGTTTAAAGACACACGTACCGCGGCGGCATACGCACACGTGCGATCTAAAGGGAGTGTAATGCTTGTGTGTTGGTAGCGCGAGGCGCGGAGCACGTGCGTGAACGCGCATGAATACGTAGGAGGGAATACACGCGAGTGTTTCGGTGACTAACTGACACGCTGTGCGTGAGGTCAAGCCGAGAGAATGTTTCTTTCTATAGCTCATTGTGTCTCGGTATGCTTTCTGGCACTATCGTTTGTTGTTCCGCTGCTATCAACTTTTAGCGAGGTTATTCAATTCAGCCGGGTATGCAGCAGCAGATTCTACAGTGCTGGACAAAACTATCAGTTTTTTCGTGTGTTTCTACATTTCGCATATTTTTGAACGAAAAACATTGTACATTTTATAAATCCTGTCTTTTGTTTACCATTCCGAGAACGGCGCGGTCGATGAGGTCACAAAAAGATAGTATACCTACACGATCTATGTCGGAGCACGGCCCCGAGTGTCCAGCTTACAATTAGACCAAGAGTATACTCTATTTTGGTTTAGCCAACATGCTAATGAAGCCGAGCTCTCGAGACTTTCTCACCACATATTGGCCCAGCTAAAAAAGTTGTAAAACTCAATTTTCACTATTGTTTTTTCACAATTCCGTCCAAATGCGTTTCTCCAACATATTTTTTACACATAATTTACTAAACTAATTCTTTTAGTCTTACAGAGAAATTGAAGTCGTTTGGTCCCTTCATAAAAAAGTTGTTCCGATTTAAAGTGTGTGGAATCAGTTATGCTCCTTGCCGTATAAATGCGTGGCACGTGTTCTAAAAACCTGGTAACGTTCCTGCCGATTTCCCTCAGACCTATTCCCTCGTAAAGCAGTCCATAATGGTTGCGTTTCACCGCAACGTTACAAGATGGCATCGGCCGCCGTCATTTTACGAACATTACAACAAAGCTATCGGCATGTATGAAATAGATCAGCGCGAGTCATCAACCTAGAAATGAACCATTGCCTCGGATGTGCTCCGATATGGAGCACGCGCGAGATTAATCTTGTTTGCGTGAATCGATGTAGTACAAAGCGGTGATTAGATTCCGCAAAATACCGAGCGGAATGACGGTTCGTCGCGGCGCGGCGGCGTGGCTGGTGCATTCTTCATATACACTACGTCAACGCGGAGCGAAGCCGAAGACGTGTATTCAAACAAGTGGACGTGCCGAGCGAAGTGAGGAGGGCGGTAAAAGACAGAATGGGAAAATGCAAGGGATGGTGGAGAGGAGAGGGACTGGGACATGGCGGGAAAGAGGGAAAGCGGGAAAAGGGAAGCTTGTAGACATGTATACAGTCAGAGTTGGGAACGCGTAGACTGCTGCCTGCGAGGAATGCGTAAACGGTAGAACCGTTTTGTAAGTGGCGAGAGAGAAAATGTGCTTGGTGGCTGAATGCACTCGAGAGACGCCGATGAAAAACTCTGAGAGTTCCTCGACGCCGACCGGTTAAACGATTTCGACAAAAACCGCGAATACCGCGCCCTGTCTACACAATTTTCTTCGTTGTCATCTTCTTCTTGTGTTCCTCTTCTCCGGAACACTCCGCGCTCGGCTCCAGCGTACGCCCCGTTTTTAATTATTCCCCGACTGTGTGCAGGAGCTGACGGTCGCAGGCGGCCTCTCAGACTTCTTTTCGCCAGCTACCGACTCGTTTCGCAATTTGCGTAGCCCTTGCGTTTATCGCGGGACGCTGCGTCTGAAATTACCAGGGGGCGTTCCACCGGCTTCCGGTCCCATTCGGAACACGCCGCCGATGCCTTTAGAACACGACTGATTCGCGGATCGTTGCTGGCCTTTTTCGCGTTTTCTGCAAGGTCAATGACGCTCGCAATTAGCATCTGGAACATTGACTTCGTCGTTGATTACACATACTGTACTATCGTGTGTCGCGATCGCGCGATGCCTCCACATCTTCGCGTCGCAGCACAGCGGGACAAAGACCCAATCTAGGTGGGAAAAAATCAAAACCCGTTTTACGTTGTTTACATACGCCTAAATATTTACTTGAAACTTGACTTTATAGTGTTTTAAAGATCATACGAAGGTCAACTTCATTTTCTTTAATGAAATGATGTATGAAGACGCGTGATTCACCAGCCGCAAGAATAATTCCACGAATGTTTAGAAATATGGTATTGGAACGATCTGTACGCGAAATCAACTGCACGTAAGCCAGTGAACTAGAACGTGAATTATACCAATAGAACCTTGGAACGCGAGCTGAATGGTCGACGTGAAACGCAGCGTTGGTATCGACAGCAAAAACACAGGGACAGAAAGAAGTCAATTTGCAGGCGCATTATGCGAACGACATGCAGTCTCCACATCGATGTCACCCGTGCAGCCGCCAGTTTTGTCACTGGTGTGAATAGTACGGAACGTGTTCGCGGAATAATCGGCTAACTGTATGCAGACAATGGCGGAGGCCACTCGGTACGCATCGTTGACTCCAATTATGCAAGGAGTTCTCAACTTGGCACCGCTGCCGCTACTGTCCTGTTACACGAACACGTTCGCGTAATGGGCATATCGAACCTTGTCTCGGGCCCTCCAATATTCGACACATTAAGCGGTCATTCTGGCTTTTTATGTTCAAACAATCGATTTTTTTTTTTGCGTCTTCTTTAACAGTCTATTTACGGGACCCTTCAAAGTAAAGGATTATTGATAAAAATCGCTAGTTACCTGAATATATACATTTCTGTTATTTTTATAAACCGAGGCAAAATAATCACTTTTGCGTGATATGTATCAAATTCTCGCTGCCATCAATTGTTTCGTTGCCTATCTTCACTGATCGAATGTTTTATTAGAGAAGTTCTTGTGTCGGATGCGCGCGAACAATATTTTGAAAATTTATCCGCCCTCGCATCAAAGTAGGACTGCGAACAATTAACCGAGACGCTTGAAAGCGTTACGTTCAACGCAAAAAAGAGGAGGATTTCCGTTCCATAGTCATCGGGCGATCGTACTTATACGTCCGAAAGAGAACACCGTAAAACTTTTTCATTGTTCCTGTGCCGACACGGCGTCGGCAGATCGTGGCTAATGAGAAAGTAACGACAACCGTAAGCATTAAACGCACAGATAATAAAATAACCATTATGTACGTGGGGCTCGGGTAGTGCGTGTCGCAACTCGCAACGCACCGCGTCGGCCACGGCGGACTTTTATGGAAAATTACATTTCCGCCCGAAGCTTCTGGTCAATGGGAATCGCCACGACTCGCTCCAATTTGCTTCTCTTTTTGTTTACCGAGATATAAAAGTCAACTCGAGTTTCTTTATTGTAAACGGTAAATTTCAATCTTGTGTTTAAAGAGCGAATTGAACTCCGAATCAAAAACTGTAAGGGTGTATATGTTCTCTATAAATAAAATTTGTAATACACAAGCGATGCTAGCAATGTTCTCCATTACAATTAATACAGTTTTTGATTTAGAGGATTCATCTTATTTCTTTACAATTCACGATAAAGAAACTCAAGGTGGTCTCGATAAAAAAAGCAGGACAGTATGCTACTCTTGAAACCGTGCAACGTTCGCGATTCAATAAATCTACATACAATAAATATCAATAAATTCGTGGCACCATTTTTAGCTGGATCACCCCATGAAGTTGGGATTCGTGAAACCGGTGCGTGGAGCGTCTGAACTCCATGCTTCTCATAGGTAACCCGGAGCAACCCGTGTGGAACGCGAATATAGATTCCTCGGCGTCTACGCGACGGAGCGAAAATTATCCAACCTTGCGTAACGTTCGTCGGCGATTCGAAATTTGCATTGAAACGCTCGCGAATGACTCTGCAATGTTCCCGTTCGAGGGTGAAAGAAAACTCTGCGGCTGCGGCCGGTTTTTGTCGCACCGGCCGATAACGATAAACCATTATTGCGCCTGCGACACACGTTGACCTTTGCATCCTAGCTCTCCGGCTAAGGCTCCAATAGGCCGGACGACGATTTAAAGAATGCACGAATTATGTACGGGTGCACGGTGCGTGACGCGAATACCTTGTTCCCCGTTTCCGGACGAATTATCGCTGCCTTTATAGACATGCTTTCTCGGCTGCACCGTTAGAATCGACGCGATGATATGTTACGTAAATATTTATGAACCACCCCCTTATCATTAACACACCGTCGCGCGCGAAATGGACGATAGAGGAACAGGAAACGGCACGGAAGGGAATGATGACAGCGATGCAACCGGTGACCGAATGTCTCAGTGAATCACAGTAATTTTCGGACATTTTTAAAAGGATTAGGAAATTAGAACAATTAGTTTTCTATCAAAAATTCGACTGTCTCGGATTTACAGAGAAAACACTAAAGGTTGTACAGTGTTTCATCGATAAATGTCCCAAATGTCTGGCCGACAATTGTCCCAGAACTATCACCACTCCTGCGAGGTGTACCCCCTTGAGGGGCCGAGAAGTATGACATCATACGACTCGGATATATCGGTGAGACCACACTAATCCAATGATAAAACTTCTATATTTTTCATTATTTTTCTATGGAACTTTCGCCAACATATTTGTGGCATTTTTCTAATGAAAATGGTACCAAATATGATATAATTCCGATCATATTGACTTGTGTAATGGACGATGAAATCTCTTTCTTTCCCATACGTTGTCCTTCTTTGCGTCGAAAACTTTCATCGTTCATTACACGAATAAATATAATTGGAATTATATCGTATTTTTGGTATCATTTTCATTATAAAAATGCCACGAATATGTTGGTCAAAGTCCCATCAATAAATAATGAAAAATAAAGAAGTTTTGTTATTGGATTAGTTATGTTTACACTTCTCGGCGACCGAGGCCTCTCGAGCTCCGTTGTCCTTTTCTACGTTCGGCAAAAGTCAAGGAATAGTATCCCTGGCGGATAATTGTCCTGGGCAGACCCGTCTGTATTCTACAATTACATTTACTTTTTCCAAAGAACCAGTGTGCAGTCAACTTTTAAAGAGTATCTATTTAATCGTATACTCCACTTCCATGAACATATCGAGTACTACATCAATGCCCATAATAGTCACACAAGTTGAAAACACCAATTTATTTAATAATAGAAAAATAAAAATGACAATTTTTATTGTGACAATGATTTTCGTGACACTTCCGCGCCTCGTAAATCCTACTAGAATTCAGTTTACTTAATAGATTGTAGTCGATTTAATTCTGTACGTTCAATTGTTTAATGGATTGTAGTCAAAATTAACTTTCAAGTGAAAAGATTATTTCGGTCATGTAAGACCGACATGGGGCACTCAATGTGTTAAAAATTCGATACTCTTTGAACGTAGCTTTCGCGCGACTGCGCCCACGAAAAGCAGCGGTCAACGAGCATGCCCGCTGATGTCAACGTACGCCAACTAAAGAACAGGATCATTCGACAGGAAGTACTATCTTTATACACCGAATTTCAATCAGACGGAACTCTCGACCGGCTGTCTCGCGACCCGTATCCGGTCAACGATCGATCGGACGATTGTGGTGGAAACACGTCGCCGCTTACTAACTAGCTTACTGACTAACGTTACCAGTAAGAAAATGGATAACGATGTCGATATGAACGCGGGAAATTTTCCTAGAATCTAAAAGAGGTACACGTCACAGTCTTCCTCGCAAGATGTTACGAAAATTCTACGCATTTCTATCTGTACGAGTAAAACTGTTGGCACAATTAATAACAGACATAATTGTTACAAGACAAAATTTAATAGTTGGTGAAGACGGTAAAAATTGAAGCTTTTGGTCATTCACCTTCCTCATTTATTAGTAGACTGCGGATCTTTATGCAAAATAAAAATTTCTTGCCTGAATTGCACAGCAGATTGTAGTGAAATAGAAATTTAGATTTTCTTCCTTATTATGTTTAATAGGTTGAAAATAATATAATAGTATGTTTAAATTTTCCAAATATTTTCGCTATTTTAAATTACACCTACTCCTTTTTGTCATAAATGCATACAATCCGCAGTCTATTTATTAGATTGTCATCTATTGGTTTGGCAATAAAGTAATTTCGGTATTTTGAGGTGAAACAAAACCCAATTTTTTTTTGTTCAAGCAATGAACTAATGATGTTGACCTGAAATCGGACTTGGATCAGTTTTTTGCCGATAAGGACCACAAGTTTTATGAGCGCGGAATTGTGAAGAAAAGAACACGTCGAACAAAAAAAGTTGGGTTTTATTTCACCCTTAAAATACCGAAATTACTTTATTGTTAACGCAATATATTGACGAGCTTTTTCTAGCATTGTATTTTTCAGCCGAATTGTCCTCGAAAGTGTGATCCCACTCCCTGCCTATCTTCCATAGAAATATGAATGCCAGCGTTCTTAGAATTTCACCATTACTCCGTTGCCACAAGAATACGGCATATACGAGAATAATTTCGGGGGTTGTCGGACGTCTGGAATTAAATTACACGATTACCGTGGCAATTCGTCAGCTTATGGTGTAATTCGATGCGTGACATCACGCTGATGCCCGCCGACATGCGGGATATGAATCCGTCGAGCGGGACAGAGTTCATCGTCTCCTTGGAACGTGGAAACTCATCGATGGAACCGTGCTCACAATGATAACGAAGGTTTATGAGGAGATCAAAAGAAACGTCGGAAGGAGATAAATGTCACTAGTATGCTTGTAAATCTTGCGGGTAGATTGTTATTCAATTTAGAATCATTGACACGCCATCATTTACACGCTAAAGATGTACGAATGCATTTTTAACTACAACCCCCGCCCCCTCCTTCCCTTAAAGAAGACAAAATCTGATATAATCTGCGTTCGGCGTATCAACATAAAGATCAGCATAAGAAACATACAGAATTTCTACGAACTCGTGAAATAAAAATCAAAACAAAGATGAAACCGTACCAGCTACCTAAAACGCGACACTCCGCTATTTTTAGTTTCGTAGATATACATATGATAACGAATAAGAAGATAGGTGACACATGTCCCTCAATGCAGGGTTAATGTCGCTTACTAACGTCGCTTAATAACCATAGCAGTTGAAGAACCGACGTAAAACAATCAATCAAAAAAGAGTTAATGCAATCAGAGAAACTCAACAACTTTGCTGCAGGTAACATCGACGATACTGATGTTACGGACAAAGTCTTATCTCTGCTACACATCTATGTATTGTTTTCATTTCAGTTTTCTAGAATAATGTTTAATTGAAGCTCTCCAGACCCTGAAATGGGTCCATTTCGAATAGAAGCGTTGCTACTACTACTATGTATCAGGTTGGAAAGAAAGTTCTCGCGGTTTTTAACTATTAAATTCAAATGCAAAACCGTAAGAACTTTCTTTCCAAGCTAATACTATCACAACGGGTGCTGTTGATTTTCGATAACCCGATTGATCCATTTCGTTTTCGTGCAAGTCGCACACCGAACACTGTTACGATTGTTAGATCGAATAGAACGGCGGGGGGGATAGAGGTTAGCGCGATTCGGAACCGAGGCACAGTTACGATTTTTCGCGCCATTGGGGCGCGCCGCGATGCGGTCATCATAGAATAATACAGCTGATAAATTTTTTTCCCCGATAACAATTCTTTTCAACAGAATGGAGGGCGATAAGCAGGCGCCTGTGATGGCGCACGGCGTACACAAGCTTCCCACTACTGTGCTTGATTTAACGCCGACTCTGTCTTTCGACTGCCATATAATTTCGCGCACGGAACAATGTGCATTTTTCCCAACTCTTTCTCGAATCTAAACACAAAGCGCACGCGGGGTTCCAACTTTCTAAATAAAGTAAAACGCTGATGATTTACTCGTTGAATTAATTGTCTACGAAAGCCGCTGCTGCTTGTATCACAGTTTCCGTTTCAAGCGAGCGAATCGGACAGCAGAAAGTGTTAACAATGCGGGCGTTCGATCGATTAACTTGACATTATCGTGTATCAGGCATGTATAAATAGCGCTAACCGAGGGTGGACCATTATCTCGCAAAGCCTCGAACAAAAGTCCACGATTTCGCTGAAGTCTCGTTCACGAAAGGCCAACTGTCGCGGATATCGTCTTACACGACGCTGCGCGGCAAAGACTCGAGAACGGATCCCGTTCACGGAAACCTAAAACATTCCTGTGCCACTGCTGTTTCAAGCATGCTTCTGAAACGAATTTTCCAGGTTTTCGGGTGCGGCTATAAATCAGGCAAACCGCCTCGAAGGCGTGAGAAAGTTTTCCCCGAAAAATAACGTCGTCCAGGCCTGGCCCGGCCCGGTCCGACTCGACAGTCGACAGTACGCAGCCGCGCTCACTCATCGAGTGCTCGTAATTAAGTGCATAACGAGGCTTGTTTACACGGAGTCCGGTCCTCATAATCTCCAGAGCCGCTTAGTCTGCCGTTTTAATCGGACTCTTCTCGGAACGGAATTTATGGCACGCCCATGGTGTACAATAGCACGGAGTTGCGTCTCGTCATGCCTCGCGATGCTTTCGATGGAATCTTCGACGTTCGCTCATGATTGCTCGTAATAACCAACTGTTTCGGATCGGAGAAACTGGCGAATATTCCGATGAATGACCATTACTCGCGCCTCCAAGATTGATACACGCTCGAACATAACAATAATTTAGCACCAACGGAATACGGGATCAAATCAGTGGGCAATTAAATTATTTACGCTCAGAGGCGGGCATTATTTGGCGAAACAAATATTTCAAATACTATTTAATATTTTAGATTTCACTTTGCTTAAAGAAAAATAGTATTTTAAATAAGATATACAACTCCGAAAATAAAATATTTCTATTTTAACAAACTGAACCTCAAAATAAAATATTTCTATTTCAACGATTTGATCCACAAAATTATTTCTATCTTAGCAACCAGCAACACGAAATGAAATATTTTACTTTTTGCATTGTTATAATACTCTGGAAAACCGCATAAACATACAGTCTATCCTATCGTTGAGAAACGATTTACACTGATAAATGTATTGAATGCGACCATTACTTACAGCAATAATATTTTGAATTGAAATTGAAAATAAAGACAAAAAATACAAATATTTTCAATATTCTTCAAATAAAATACTATTTTCAAAAATTACTGCCTCAAATAGATTATTTTAGTTTCAAAAATTACTGCATCAAATAAAATATTTTATTTTTCAAGTTGTACACACACTTTAAATTAAATAGGATTATATTTACTATTTACTATTTTAAAAAAATATACTGTTTTGTACTATTCTGTCGAAGACGAAAAATTTGGGTGCAATGAATATATTGGCATAGAACTTTATCTTCGAATATGGACGAATAATGCCATCAGTCACATATGGCTGACATGACAGTGAATATGTTAAAAACTCGGTTACAATTGCGTTGGCCAGACGATGCCGTAGAATCCGCGATCGATGTTATATTATATTACAAAACGTCTTCTAAAATAAATGTAGCTGTAGCCACAGCAAGGATCGTGGTTCTGGATGTTTTCTCTCCGGCTAAGGTTTCGAGCGTCGTGTTTCGCGAGGCGGTTAGACACGTTTACACGCGTGAGGGTGAAAATGTCAGGCATTTACCACGCGATCGCCGCGGTTTCTCTCACCTTTGCGACCGCGTATGCACTGCGCCTCTTTCGGCGAGGCCGGTTCGCGTAATAAATACTCTTCCGTGACAAGACCATGCGGTCGAAAACACGGGAACCCCTTATCGATCGGTATCGACGATGCCGCGACCGTACGATGCTCCGAATGCCGACAAAACCCCCCTTCTTTCCTCTGCGCCCGGCTACGAACCGAGCTGATTAAGCATCGGAGAGAGCGCGGTCTTAAAAGGCTTAAAAAGAACCCTGGCCGTTTAATCGGCTCGGCCAGATGACTCAATTTAAACAACCCGGCGACGAATCGTTCGTGGAAAAAATCCGATTCACGATTACTTGCGCGAGGCACGTCGTTCGGGACACGTACGGCTTTCACGTGAGCTTGTCAAATTTCACCTGTTCGCGGAAGGGTTGATCGGCCGGCTAGAATGCCGAGGCTATTGTCCGCGAAATTGTACGTGTATCTCTCGCTCACCTTTGTTGTCGCAGACGTCGCACAGAACCATCTCTGGGTTGATGAACGGGCTCGCGTGTGCATCCGACCGCGTGGTCACGCCTGCACTGAGACACTTTATCAGAGGAACGCCGGTCGTCGGACGACAACGCCGTGACGAAGAGGAAGACAACGCGGAGGAACGCCGCGTACGTATCGACCGAGTTCAATAACGCGTAACCGGGCTTGTTCGAGGACCGCGTGTCTCCGAAGGAGGATTGGGAAGCAGGGGGATGGAAAAGCTGAGGAACGAAGCGAGGAAACGAGCAGCTATAGCACAGCACGCGAGAAGCACGGGTTATGTATCTCTCTTCAAGGGAAAGGATCGCGGTGGAGGATGTTGAAGAAGAGCAACGGGGGGAGGAAGGGAATTACATCGACACGCGAATTTCACAGGCGCGATAGCGTCGATTACTGTTAGCGGTTTGACAGCTAGGTTTGCACTGGAGAGCAACATACGCCTGTCTCAACGGGGACACGATGGGTCTGCGAGCTGTTGGAGGGGCGAAGAGGATCCTGCGTTTCATTGTACGCACACCATGGCCCACCATGGAGGGGCAGAAAGGACGCCGGGATCAATATTAGGGCGTAGACTCAAGGGCAAGGGCCGTCACCGCCTATAGATACATATACTGATATACATATACGCCGCACCATGCGTGATTCTCTCCTGCGGTAAGGAAAACCGAGGATATTTTTGGGCCCATCGTCACAATGTATCGATGCACCGATCGCACGATTGATCGCGCAATTGATCGCACGATCGATCGCTCGTGGAATCCTTATCGAGACCGTGGGCTATTGTGTTTCGAAGTTATCTGAGGCCTTCCGGTGGCCGGAGGACAATTTGTAATCTTCGCACGGCCGTGCAGATGGTAACCTCTGCGGTTTTCGCGCGGTGTGTTTCGATTGTCAATAGACGGTTACGTTGTTGGGGAAAAATGTAGGTGTGTTGGCCTTCCGTCGCGCATCCCGAGGACAAATGATAAAAGCAAGCAGTCGGTGATTAGTAGAAATAGATATTAAAGACCCACGGATAAATATATGTACCCACAGAGCACGATACAGCTGAAGGTTCACTATCTAGAAATTCAATAATTCTATAAATCCAAAAATTCGTTGAATGAAATAATAATCAACATAACGTAATTACGTAGCAACTGGAAAATGAAATAGCTGAACAGAAGAATGTAAGAGATAATCGAAATAACTCTGCGGCACATCTGTGTTTCGTATTGACGTTGCGCATTCCATGCGAGCGCGAAGGAAGAAACCTGCGGGCGAGAAAACCCGAAGCGGAGAAAACCCGCCCGGGGAAAACCGTGGAAAGTAGGCAATTTCTTTTCTTTTCATACGGTTCCAAGAGCGTCGACATTTCATAAATATTTAACGCTCCTTGCGTTCCCCGTAACCGTGACGCAAGATGAAACGTACGCAAGACCCGTTGAACGATTAACACAGCTTTTTGCGTAACCATTTTTCTGAATCTCAGCCGCGCAAATCGAATGCAGGAGAAACAATTACGTACCGCGATGCGCAAGACTCGGGAGAAGTAAGTACATAATGGGCAAACAGCATTTCAAAACGCATTCAAATGACAAATAAATTACCAACTTGCGGCCGCACAATCAAAAAAATGTTTTACTATTGTATCAATTTGATACGCGAGGGACACATTAAGCTGTAATAAAAATGACGGACGGATGAGAGTCCAATAAATTATTTTTAGAAAAGTATACAGTCTAACGTCTACAGAAAATACCAGAGCTTTTGCGTACACAAGTACGATATTATCATAGTTGATAACGTCCGAGAGAATATGTAGACCCTTCAGCGCCTCTTCTCCGAGAAGGCGGATCCGAGCCCCCGCTATCTTTCCCTTTCCCTTTCAGCGTTACAAGTGTGCCTGAAACTGTAACGCGATAAAACTTTTTCGAGGAGGTACGCCGCGGCGCTGGTAAACGTTTTCGTGCACCTATCTGATACATGGCAGACACGTAAGCAGGGAGATAGAGTAAATCCACGTGTACGAAGATAAGCACTAAACCGAGCGCCCCTCCGAAAGACAGAGAAGAACGAGAACGATCGGGGATTACGTAGACCGAGACGTTCGCCGTCTCGGGACTTTCATCGCGGAATCAAGGTGAATGATCGCGATCGACGAGGAGTGAAATTAGATGGTTCGAGACCGGTGGCGTGAGAATCGAGAAAATCGGCTCCGGCTATGCGGAGGAAACGACCGTGCGTCATGCCAGAATCATTCGCAGCCGCGATTTCAAGCTGGCAGCAACTCGAGTCTCTGGATTTCCGTTGACAGCGTGTCGCGGGCCATTTCTCGACGGGTCGTAAAAAACACCGAAGCGACGAGACGATTGTAGAAAGGCTTGAACAGTTGCAGTTTACGCTTGATCCCGCTGTTAGGATGTGAAGAGGGCAGGCAGAGAGCATGTGCCTGTTCCTCCAGGCAAATCCATATGTCGGGACTGTCGGGACATATGCTAGGGAAGCGGTGTACCCTGACCTGCGCCAGTAACACGCTCGAGAGAGGGAGCATTGGAAAGTCTACGCATAGGGGTGCTTTAGGGCAAGGGATTAATGGCCACGTCGGTTGTAATTTTAAACACCTCGGCAAACGTGGCTAATCCAATCTACCGGCTTATGAAACGCACCCTTTAAACCGACCGAAGAGCCTACGCGCCGCCGCCGCCGCCGTCGGGGGTCATCGAAATGGCCAACAGAAATTCCAATAAATCTCACTTAACGCCAGGCCACGGTGTGCGCCCGTGTGCGTTAATCAGCCTTTTACACGCGCGTGAACGCTCGCTCTCCCCGGAGCATTGAGACATCGTCTCCGTGGGTCGAATGGAATGCCTATGTGGTCGTGAGTCCGACGGTAATCAAGCACTTCGGATCTTTTGATTCGATCAGATTTCCCAAATCCCAAAGTCGAACTCGGAGATTTTAGTTTCGATTTGCAGGATTGAACCGTTTGCCAAGTAATTAAGCAGCCCTCCCTGATCCATTTCCCCTCACTCGACGCTAACGAAAGTTTGGCTGGCTCACCTTTCTTCTGATCCTCGCTATCCGAATGCAGCTCGACGTCGTGCAGCCTCATGGATTGCACGAATCCTCTCCAGTGACTCCGCGATCTCCCCCGCTCGTTCAAATCGGACTTCAGGTCGGCCAGCTGTTTGTCGGACTCCTTCAGCAATCCGTCCAAGATATCCGGCCTGTCGAGCTCCCTGGTCTTCCTTCTCGTGACTTCGCTAGCGTCGACGACGTTCGGGCGATCCTTGACGTTCGACGTGTCAACTTCGTCTCTCCCGACGCCTCGAGAGCTTTCCTCGCTACCGTTTCTACCGATATCGTCTCTGATCCTGTTCACGTCACAGCTCAGTCTGCTCCTCGACTCTTTTCTTCTCCGTACGGGAGGACGCGGCTGCGTTTCTTCCGTCGGGATTTTTTCCTTCGCTTGTTTGGAATCCGCGCCGACGCTGCTCTTCTGAGCTGTCGTTTTACTTGGCACCCTGCCGTTCGCTTCCTTCGACACTTTATTCGAGGAACCGTTCTTGGGGTTGTTACAGCGATCCTTCAACGACTCTCGATTAGTTCGCGACGCCTCCAGCAGCTTCTGAGCCAGTAATCTCGTCTTATTGATTTCCGTCCCCGTTCGCTTCTCCTGCTTCTCGGACTCGTTCTTCTTCTCAACTCTTTTCTCACTGGACCTCACCATTGTCCGCGGGGGACCGTCCGACGCCTGAAACATTTGTTGTATCTTCAGTATGTCCGATCGGATCTTCGCCGAATTCGACAACTCGGTCTTCTTGTTCGCGGTTGAGTACTTCGAGTCGGGCTTCGCGGAGATCCTGGGACACCTCTGCGCCGGCGGAGTGTTTCTGAGTCTCTCCAGATCTTTCAGGTCGGCTAGCATCGAGCTGGGCGTCCTGGCGTTTCTAGGGGAACTATCGACGGCTATGGTTCGCGGCCGGTCTCGCTCCTTACGGCCGATCTTCTCCATCGGTATCAGAGCCGGATCGACGAACACGGTGTCTCGTATCTGACTGATGTTACGCAGCCTCGGCGCGCCGACCTTCAGCCCGGTCGTCCTCATAATGACCTTCTCCACGGTCTCGATGTCCCTTTCACGGCCCAAACGTCTTTCTTCGATCAATTTGGCTCGTTGAACGTCGATTGCCGACACAAACGGCCCGCGATACACCGGACTGTTCACAGGGCCGGCGGATCGTGTGTTGGACATATGATTGTTCGGCCTGCTGGCGCGCAATGGCGAAATCCTGACCAATTTCGGCGCATCCCGAGGATCGTCCGTTTGCAAAGTGCCCCTGTACACCATCTTCGGAGGTTCTGTTCACTACTGCAGTCCAGCAATCATCAAGAAGTCATCCTCGGTGGTATGTCTCCGGTCTGAAAAAAGAGGGATTCAGTCTATTAATGGAAGCCCACTGGTGCCTGCGTGTACGCGCGTATCCTACTTAAAGGCGTATTTAAAACGCGAGCCGTGGAGATGTAGATCATCGTCTTCCGCTTCCCGTATCTAAAGAGGGGATGCGTAGCTAGTGGCGCGGTAGAAACAGATTCGTTTCCGTGTGCCGATCGTAACTAAAACCTCGCATCCGCTTGAAAAAGTTCGACTCTTAGATGCTTGGTCGTGTCTATTATATTCTTCAAACCTTGATCCAACTTATTGCGATAGTTTTAACTGACAAATAATTCGACGACACTGAACGCTTGGGATCAGTGTTCGAGTCTTTCGCATTGAACAATTACTGGAGAAATCAAAAGTAAACAATGCATTGTTGTTTAAAAATTAATGAAAATACAGTAATTCAATACAAGTACGCGCGGATAAGTATGAAAGAACTAATTGAATATAAGAGCGACAGGGAGCCACGAGTATATCTACGGACCAATACTTGCTTTGTACTGCAACGATGATCATTAGCACTATATTTACGATCGTTAGCACTGCAGCGATTATTAGCATTATAACGATCACTGACGCCATTATGACGCGATGCACGCATTTATTTGTATAGTACTTTTACCTTCTCGGTTTTTACAGCGAGAATTACATTTCATGCATTATAATGAAGACTACTTTCAGACGTAGCCGGCCAGTTGAGGTGTAGAAAACAACTCTTTTCCTCTTTTTCGTCTCGTTTAGTAAGCCTAGCGTTACAAATTGAATACGTTTATGTTTCCGCTCGTGAACGACGACGCGACGCACAGTGCGCCGAAACGCCTGTTTCTTGGACAAAATTCAATAACTTTTGTTCTGTTTACGATAGAGACATGAAACAAGGTGGGTTTTTTTTATTTATATGTATTGAAAGCAATCTCAATATGATATTATTATAAATATAGCAATTTATTTAAACATTGAGAAACGATATTTATAAACAAAATTTTGTTTTATTTATTCAGTTCTTCCGAAACTGAAACTTCGTTTTAAATTAAATTTTTTTCATAAATAACAACTGATCGGAATTGTAGAAGAAATACTAAAAGTTGCATTATACAACTTCTTTGTGTGGGCCAATATTGAAAATTTCACGAATACGTTTTGTAGATCTGTGTCAATTGAACATATTCTGAAAATTTCGTCAAAATCGGTTGATGCAAGAAAAAAAACGACAGGTATTGAAAGATGTAAGAATTCTTAGATGTAGGCCGAAAATCGTTAGAATCTGCAATTGTTACCATCTTTAAACGTTTGTAGCTCATTGCAACGTCGACCGATATTGACGAAATTTGACTAAGCAGTGACTTTCTCGATTTTTTTCAATGGTTCGGCGCACTGTGCGACGGTTGCATTCGGAGTTCTCCCATCGAGTCCCCGATACACCCGGATAAAAGGAGCTTTGCCCCGCATATTTCCCGATCGTCGAGATCTCGATCGACATCGAATCGATCAACCGGTTAAATCGGCTTGTATCCGCGCGAGGTTTTCTCCGAGGATTGACGCGCGTAACTGTTAATCGACGTAAATTACAATCGAGAGACAGAGAGAGAGAGAGAGAGAGAGAGAGAGAGAGAGAAAGTGAGAGCGAGGGGAAAAAAGAGAAGGAACAGCTAACCAGTATATTATTCGTGGCGAAGGCTGCGTCTCAGGAGTCAGTGGGTGTCACCATGTAGGCAGTGACCCGGCCATCTTGCGACACGTTTACCATTGGCATGTAGGTGTCTCCGCAGTTAATACGCGACAGTCCGTTTCCAATGCATATATCTGCCGGTGTATTTAATCGGTCTTAACTCGCGCATTCTAATTACGCGGGATGGGATACGTCGGGGGTGACAGTTGACGAACGAACGCGAACGAACGAACAGCCCGTAAATGGACGCCAAGACCGATCACACGGAACGGTTGTTGCGCTCGCTCATTCCATTAGGATCGATCGAGTCGTGCCGCGCTTTGTGTATCGAGCACCGATCACCGTGGCAATTGTTATGCCGCGGATATCTCCGGATAACTCCACGATCCGTTATATAACGCGCCATCGCATCGTATCGTTTTGTCTACCTCGCCGCAACCGGCAATCATCCGCCCGATACCGATGATATTATTACCTCTCGTTGCCAAGCTAGATCGACATTAACACAGCAGATACAGCGTGCAG
Organism: Lasioglossum baleicum; assembly: GCF_051020765.1. Taxonomy (NCBI): domain Eukaryota; kingdom Metazoa; phylum Arthropoda; class Insecta; order Hymenoptera; family Halictidae; genus Lasioglossum; species Lasioglossum baleicum. Next base: position 20,416,034 of record NC_134931.1, read on the forward strand.
GTTGCACGTTCATGCGGTCGGCCAGACTTGGAAAGAGAAGCTCGGGACTACAAACGACGATGCGCATTTCCCTCAATCGTAAATGATATCTCGCGAGCACTTAAAATATCCGCACCGGTCTGTATACGTTTTTGCGGTCTCGCGAAGTGAGACGTTGCACCTCAAGTATCTCGATACCCAGTACATACCATCGTCCATCGCGGCTACGACAAATAACGACGAGCATCGCAGCGTTCCTCCGGTTCTGCGGTTCTGGCCTCGTTAAGAGAAATCTACCACGTCGATTCGCTTCCGTGCGGAAAGCCTTTTTCTTCCGGGTTCGACGAAAATTTCACGAAACGTGTCATGCAACAGCGTCCCCCTTCTTTGCCCCCCCCCCCCCCGTTTTGCCACGCGTGTACAGCACCAGCTCGATCTGCAATTCCGTACACGTGAACTTGTTACGACCGCTTCTGCCTCGGCTCGCTTGACCATTAGTCACGGTACGGGAGCCACGGTTGAAAAATCCCATGCTAAATATTCCTACATGCTCTCCGATTTGATCCGTGCGTCCGGAAGAGAGTTCGGCGTTTCGCAGACCGCGCGGTGTGTTCCGAGGACATTTTTCTGCCGCGAGAGTCGTTCCGAAGCGAACCAGAGGAAACCATAATAGCATACGTACCGTATCCGCAGTGGCCAGGCGGTTATGATCGAAGGATGTCTCTCGCGAGCATGCGATTCCGGCAGCAACGGTGTTACGGTAGCCTGCGACTCGATTGTATCTTCGATATCCGCGGACTGGTTGCGTGGAATCTCTTTCACTCGTCCCGTTCCGCCGTGGAATCCCAGCAACGGAAATTGCTCTATGCCCGCAGCTACTCTCTTGTTAGCTCTGCAACGACAACAACAAAAAACGAATCAGGCTCCTCATGCATTTTCCATGAAAAGAATGCGGCGCGAGGCTTGTTTCACCGGGAACCGTTCACGCATCCGTTCCCCTTCCCGTTTTCTTTTCGCTTTTCCCCTTTGTCGCCGCTGTTTTCGCGGCTCGTTCACGGGATCCCGAGCATCATCACGCTTTGCCGAGGCCGACGTCGAACGAATCGAACTGGAAACTCCGAATCGTTACTCCGATTCCCGGCGAGCGGGCTCGTTCGCGTTGCGTAACGCTTCTCCTTCATGGGATTCGCAAGGTTCTTTTTTGCTTTTAACCGTTTTGTGATCAATTAGGGATTAATCGACAGGATAGCGGACCGTGTGTCTGTCCGCGCAACAGGATAATCGCGTGTGCTCCTCTTCAGTAACCCTTTCGTGCCGTGCGCGGTTTATCGCGAGGCGAAGATCGCTCGGTATACATATTTATGTTGAGAACTTAGCGGATCCGCTTCCTTCGACTTAGTGACAGCTAACCGCGACTAAACTAGACCGATCCCATACCCGAGGATGGGAACCGCCGCGGCAGGCCAAGAAACATTCTATTTTTACGCGCGTTTGTTGATAGCGCACCAAGGCTTCCCCGTAATAAATGCCCCGCTATCTTTGTGCAACAAAGGAACGAACGATTTCCGATGGACACTGGTGATCGCTAGTTCTGTCACGCCTACACGTTGCGAGCAGACGCCCTACTGGAAACTTACGAAACGCGCACGGCTTCTTCTTCACTCACCATCCGGATGTTTCGGCGACGATGTAAAGTAAACGGTATCGATTTGGTAAACTCACCCAAATGGTCCGATCCCACGTGAACAGCTGCGCCGCAGCCACCCCCGGCTCAGCCCCTGACAAAAACCACGAACGTCCGATGCCACGCGGTTGATTCTGTGCTACGATGGCTGCTATCAGGACCGATTTTCACATTATCACGTCGCCGGTAACTAGCACGAAACTTCTCTTTCTGCTGTTCACTGAAATCGACTCCCCGGCGAGCATCGCTCTCTGTCTCTGTCTCTCTCTCTCTCTATCTATCTCTCTTTCTCTCGGTTTCCAGTGGTAGCTAAGCAAACACCTGAAACGACGCGCACGTGATCGTGGCCTAAGGGAGTCGCAGTTTCAGCATAACACGCGCGAGAGAGGATATCCCTCGTCTCGTTCCGGCTGGTAAATCACCGGAGGATACGCGTCGACCGTCGTCTGGACGCCAGCAGCAACCGCACCAAGTTCCTTCGTGCCGTAAGGAGCACTGAATGGGTTTGCCAGCGACGAAACATAATCGCGTTTACGAGCCAGCTGTAGGTACACCACTCTTTTCCTTTCCTTTCCATGCGAGCCAGTCGAGTACCGGAGGATCCCCACTACGTACACGCGTCGAGCACGAGCGTACGTACACCCACGCGACACCCGGTATACGTGGGCAGCCTCGCCTGGCATTGACGAGGAATCAAGAGGCAACAAATGCTCGATAACTGTCAAATGTCCTTGCCGGTGCTCTCCAGAGTCCGCGAGATCTACAACGGGTCACTTTAACATTTGGACACCGCCAGTGTCTAGCTGACGATAGTACGGATTTTCTTCTTCTTTCGTTCTTTAACGTCGCGTTGTAACGAGAAAAATATTCGGTCGGTTAAAAATTTTTAAGAAGTGATTAAGTTATTTTTAATAATGATTGTTTGTTTGTCACGCAGCTGTTTTTAATTAATACCGTTTTTAATTAATTATAACGGGAATGTGGATGCGCCAGAAATTATGATTACACGCTCGAACATTTTCCTCGACGCTATTAAGCAAATCGGACGGGTGGGATAGTTTGCATCGAAAATGTGGAATATATTCAAGCAGCCGAGTACCACGGGGTATAATTACAAACACAGACGATACATTTCAGACAAGTCTCACGCGGTCGTCGATCCATGTTCGTGTCGCTGGTGATCGTAAGACCCGCAATTTCCATCTACTTGCCCGTAACCGTGGTGACGTCTTCTATTGAACGTTATCGGTGAACCCCGTTTCACAAACGCCAGCTCGCTAATGTAAACGTTAATACCCACCCACGGGGCCTGAACCTAGCAATGAGCTTCTTGGTGGACGCAACGTTGGATTTACGAGACAAGCGGATCAACGCAACATTTCTCCGCTGACAATTTCTCAATGAAATCATTCTCCAAGCCGTCGTCTGAACCGCGTAATAGCGCATTGCATTTGCGATTACGTTTCTCTTGAAAGACAGCAGATTTATACTCGGCATAAAACCACACACCGCTGACACGTTGAACACGCCCGATCTGCTCCCGAACTGTAAATCTTAATCTCTTCTACATGAGACTATGTACAGTGGATCCAAGAAGTATGTCATTAAAATCTCTTGAAAATTACTTACAGTAAGGAGCAGTATTGTTTTTCACAATTCCGACCAAACGCATTTTTTCAACTTATTTATTAGACGTCATTTACTAAACTAATTCTTCTAGCCTTACAGAGAAATCGAAGTCGTTTGGTCCATTCATATGAAAGCTATTCTGATTTAAAGTGTGTGGAATCAGTTATGCTCCTTACTGTAAATCTCGAAAAAAATTTCCTATATTTAGACAGTGATCATTTTGTAAAAAATTAACGTACGACATGAAAGGACTCATTTTAAAGCTGGATGCCTCTGGTTTCATAATCCATCGATCGTTTCATTCTGAGATTTTTGTTCGTGATTTAGCAAACGAGAAATTAAAGACAGAACAAATTTGTATCGTAACTGAAACTACAATGAATTTGAAGATTGAATGTGAGTCGAGTTTGAATTATAACCATTTCGTAATTATTTTCATAGCATGAACAATAAGTCCATTGTGAGGTTCTGGCCAAGGTTTGATGATTTGGGAGTACACCGTGAAACGGTTCGGGCATTGATGTGTACAGCTTCATTTCCCGGCCGAGCTCGTTGCGAACCGTGCCCGTCGCCGGGCATCATTGTTCCCTCGGCGACAATAGTCATTATCGCAGAGCATTATTGTTTTCCGGGTTCGCAATCGTTCGAACAATCATTGTTACCGGTGAGTATAAGTCGCAGAGACAGTCTAGCCGGCACGAAGCGCGATAATAATAGCATTCTGGACAAGCCCAGAGATGACACAACCTGCCAACAATGACTGCCACGTGCAGCGCGGTTAAACGGCGAGCAGACTCTTTTCAAGTGTTATATTGTTCAGCATCGGCCGCGCGATCGATCGCGTTCGCAGTGTGCACAATTTGAAATTGTTAAACTCGAGGTCGTCCGGTCTCATTAGGGATCAAGATGGGCGAAGCCGACGGATCGTTCATCGCGGCGAAGTTCTATGGCGCGGTGAGCATCGATCGTTGACATCGAAAGCTGTTGCTTCGAGTCCTCGGTCGCTTCCAATTAATATCTAGCGACGAGCGTCGTCGTATCGATGACGATCCATTCCCGACAGAAAGTGCACTCCGCCGTCTCCGCCAAGGTTATCCGGTTCTTTTTGCCGGCGATCGAATCAGCGGGGAAAAAACGAGGATCGAAGATTACCCAGTCCTCGGACAAGATCGCAGGCTCGCTCGAGATTAACGTCTCGCGGCTAATCAAGCCCCGTGTTTATCCTTTACTGCACACTCGGGGTATAGGACGTCCCAACGAAAGTTTAGCTTCAATTTCCTCTTGGTTACTACTCGAAGATTGCGTATCTACCATTCGAAGCTTCCTCTTCGTGACGACGGACATTGCACGCACAGCATCAGTCTTCTTGAAGTATAGTAGAGTCTTCTTCCGTATCCAAACTACAGTAGTACAGTAGTTTGTGCTTCAAGCCAATGTATTCACTTTCAATGGTATATTTCACAAACAAGTTTTTGGCACAGCAATGGGTTCACCCATTTCCCCTGTCATTGCCAATCTAGTGATGGACGAATTGGAAAACGTTTCCATTTCAAAGCTACCTTTCGAATTAACAATATATAAAAGATACATAAAGATAAAAGATATATATACATACCGAATTTATACTATAATTCGTTTATACTTAGCAAGTATGTCAAAGTTTTATTGGTATTACCCGGTTCTGTTGAACAATTACTATAGCTTTTAGTATTTTGCAGACGCAAAATTCCTCTTGAAAATGGTCCACATTTGGATCGAAACGTCGAGACAATTTAAATTGCAAAATTGCTTAGTGAATAACATTTGATCGAACCTGTGGCGCCGAAATCGTTAAATTGTTTATTTACAGTAGTGCAGTTTCGTTTCGCAATAAGAAAATCGCTATCCCCTCTTCTTCTGTTGAAGTTCTCGCACACCTCTAGTTACAGGGAAGAAGTGTGCCAATCTTTTTCACCGATGATCGTTGCGGTTTCCATGGAATGATAGCCCGCGGAATTATCATCGAAACGGTAAATACGAGACGCGTCGCTCGCGTTCGCCTCGGTTGTCAGCCTCAATCAAATTCAGCCCAGGAGCACGCTTCAAGGATTTCTATACGCGTATACCTGAGAGGAGAGCCTGTCGTCGCGGCGCGAGGGATCCTAACGCAGGCGCGCGCGCGCGTGTACCTTTTTCTAATGAAGCAAAGGTCACTTCCGGTCATACGGAAACCGGAAACGCAGCGCGTGCTCGCCCGTATCCGGTCTATGCACGGTTACTTATGCTCGCGCGCTCCCGGCAGGCTACCTTCGCTGCAGGATGCACCTTTGTTTACACGCGAGCCTACGCGTCCCTGGAAATACCCGGACCGTAGGACGATTCTACTTTGCTTGGGTTGGGAAAAAAAAGGACTTGTGACCCGGGCAACTCTACACCGCGTGTCGTTTATTCCTCGGAACCGATTATATTCGGCGAAAAAGGAAACTCGGAGGCGTTATTTTAGCAACGCATTAGCATGCGTGTATGAGTCACAGCATCAGTATGTCTTTCTTCGATCCGACAGACGAAAGGAATCTGTAGACAACAATATCGATGCGGAAAGGCGAAAGCTGTGGAAGCTTTTTCTAGAGTTACGAGGAGCGTTTATACTTTTAGTTCTATCCGTCGCGTCGATTAAGAAGGTGGTATTCTGGAGCTGAGCTTTCGATTGTTTTTACTTGAAAAGAATAATGTATGTACCAGAGTTGGGCATTAATCGATTAAAATTTTAATCATGATTGATTGATTAATGTGTACAATTAAAAAAAGAAATCGACGAAAAATCGACGATTGATTCAATCGAAGTTAATCGTCAACCGTTGATTAAATGAAGAAATCGGCGATTGATTCAATCGATTGATTTAATCCTCAATCGTTGATTAAAAAAAAACGTGGTAAAATAGGAATCATCGAAAAATCGGATGATTTAATCAATTGTTGAAGTTAATCGCCTCACGGTCTATCCATAAATTGTAATAAGGATGGAGAGAGAGACAGAGAGAGTGGGAGCAGAGAGCGGATGGAGAATTGACAGAAATAGATGTAAGAGAAAGAGATGTAATTGAATACTCGTGTAATTAATTACTGCCCAACTCTGACTCTTTAACGATTAAAATAATGTCTTAGAAAAATCTTGGAACGATGGTCGAGATAAGCAAATCAAAGTTGTAAAATGAAAATGTGCGAGTCCTCTAACTAAACGATACGTTGGGAGAATTTAAGATCGAAGTGGCAACGTGTAAGCAAGTTTATTGCAACGTACGTAACAAGTTTCACTCAGCCGCGTTCGAAGTGATGTATGGGACGAGCAATTTCAATGAAATGCATGGGTGAGTGAAATATAGCGAGATCGTACATTTCGAGCAGTCGAATAATGTGGTATAATATACGGATGTATCTATTTGACAGGATTAGAAGATGCAGAGAAATTAACGAGGGCTCCGGTTTTTCGCCAACCAGACGGTGGATGCCGCTCGATTCCCGTGGGAAGATAGTCACGTGGGCGAATTTCTCTCCAAAGGTCGTAGATCACGTGTTCACACGAATCGATGCGTGTCTTCGCTTTTAACGTGATCAGCAAATAATTGTAATTATTACGTAAACTTGCGTGTTTGCTTTACAGAATCTCATTGTTCGAACCTTTTAACGGTTATTGGATTGCGTCGCTTGTTACAGGATCGATCACAACCGAAACAGAGACGAACAATTCATTAACCTGCATCAACAAACGAGCAAAGATCATTAATTCGTGGAAAAGCTTCTAAAAATGTTGGAATTAAAACGCGGTTTGTTAGTCAATGACAAGCAACGGATACACACATTTTTTTAAGACAATTACGTCGAATAATGAAAGTCGAACGACGGTATTTCATTTTACACGTTCGATTTATTTTAAACATACAATCGCTTTGTTCTCGAATCGACTGGTTCGCTATAATTACACTCAGCAGAGAGGGAACAAAGCAAACCCGTCTCCGCCCATGCTTCACGTAACTAATAACCTACTAACATTGCGATCAATCGTAAACGCAGACCGTTCTCACGAATTCAACGGGCGTTTGGTAAACGAAGTAACTCGCGACTAATTGGAGCAGAGACTAGCGTAAATATAGAAACTCGTGACTCGAAAGATTTATCGAAACCTCGCCGAAACGCTAACGGGCGAAACGATACGCGGAAATTTGCAACGAATTACTCGCGGTCTGACGATGTTACAGCGGTACGAAGTGAAAGCGGTTTCATGCGCACATCAACAAAACGAATTAACAGGACGGGCTCTTGTTAATCGACAACGATGCGTGTTATCGTCAAAGTTTCTTCCAAATATTGAACTGTCTTATACTTTCGTTCGACACTGTGTATAAACCATTATTATGACGAGTAATCTCTCCGTTAACTCGATCTACATTTCTCAAAGAATCACACGCGTGTCTCTTCCTCTCCTACTCAGCTTATGACGCACCTTCGTTCGAGTCTTTTTCAGTTTCCATGGAAAGCAACTTTCCGCCCTTTTGTCACAGTAATTGTAATACATTTTCTCGAACATTAATATCAGGCACCCTACAACTACACCACACACCAGGATAGATAGGATTGGCGCGATTCTGCCCACCGTGACTGCGGGATACTTATTTTCGGAAGGACTAGTCGCCACGAGGTACATCTTTCTCAGCTTGTTCAGCACTCCGTTGTCTTTCAATAGCTGCAACCTAAAAATCATTTGTTCAGCATAGCGAGAGACTCGTTTTGTTCGAGACAACGAAAACGGGAGAGGTAGGATGAAAGGGGCGCGTATAGAATGGGACATTAAAATTATCTCGATGGTGAAGAACATTCCCCATATGACAGAAGTATTTTTGTTCCAAAGAAACAGCAAGTTACAGCGTAATTTGCATTATTCTATTATTCTAATCCACTATTCGCATGTACAGTCGGTGTACAAGGTATTCGTAATTCGTACACATTAAAAGAACGAATTCCTTTTTCAAAATTGGACCCAACAGCTTGAGTTTCTGAACGTCTAAACGTTAGAAGGATTAGTTTACTTGCTAATGTGCAAATGATTTTTTTTTAAATTGTTATTGGTCGCAATTGCGAAGGAAATAGTAAAGGCCACGATTTTTTAACTTTTTATAAACCTGTAATGAAAATTTAGAAGGCGCCTCTCTTTGGTAGGTCTAAGTAAGTTATATACTTGTACAGGGTGTTAAAAAATGTTTGGTCTTAGCAAGCATAGGCGTATTCAAGGTCCTTGACCTTGAATTTTAAGGTCTTTACTGTTCCTTTCGTAATTGCGACCAATAGCAATTACAAAAGAAATTATTTACACATTAGCTAGTAAACTAACCCTTCTATAACGTCTCAAAAAAACGCAAGTCCAATTTTGTGAAAAATTTATTCGTTTTTAAAAGGTGTACGAATATACTTTGTACACCGACTGTAGCTATTTTCATAAAGCTGCGATAGCTACATGCTGCCGAATAATGCAAATTACGCCTGTTAATGTAAAAATAGGACTTTCGAGGGCGAACGCGGCCTAGATTGATCTTTTATCTAGCCCTTTTGACTACTGAAAACCCCATCTTTGCAATGCTGAAAACGAAAAAGTCTACTCTCTCAAGTTTGTAGCTCTAAATTAAAGCGTTCCCTATACCCTACCTCTTCCCTGCGTTATTTACTGGTAATTTAGGACTTGTCTGTATGGGCTGCGTTCGTTCAGAGCTATCGCCAAGTTTTCAATCCTGTTGGCTCCAATGTGTACAACCGCGCACGGTATGTGACCCACGGAGTTCACGATCGCCTCGGTTATGTAGAAGCCTACTTTTTGCGTGCAAACCTACGGGTGGAGCGCAAACAAACTCATGGATCGAAGTTTCCGATAAAATATTCATAAAGGCCTCACCTGTTGAAAGCCGTCCGCCACCGTCAGAGGCAAGTCTTCCGTCTTCTTCAGAAGACTCTGCAGCCTCAATGACACGCTGTCGTTGTCCGACTGAAATGAAACTTCTTTAGCGACTGGTCGCCGTGTCGGATCATCGTATTCGCGGCATCAAGCTTACAATTATTACATCGTAGTCTGCGCTATCTCTGAAAACAATCAACTTGTAAGATCCATCGTACGCGAACTCCTTCAAAGTGGAGAATGGCAGGCTGGCTGTTGCGAGGGTCAAATTGCTGATCAACGAAGCAGAGTAGGCGGACATGATAACCAACGATGACACGAAAATCGACATGAAGGCGACCCTCAGCGAGGTTTCGCGTGGAAATTCTGGAAAAGATTCGTTTAGCCTTTTCAACCACGTTCAGCTTAGCTTCGATAGTGGGACATACAGCGAGAAAGTAATGTTTTCACAAAGAGGTGCTGCAGAAATATGTATTTAGAACTGCTAAAGCAAATTACAATATCCTTGGCACGAAATGATCGTTCATGTGGATACGATCGTCTCAGCGAAATTGTTTTATCCATTTCAATGCAACAACTAACAAGAATCTTTCCCTATATCATATCTTTCCCTAATTTTGCTGTGGCACGCGATACAATCCTAAGATTTTACATGTTTGCTTTGGAAATAGTATGTAATATACAGGATACAACGGAGTGGACATTTTCTACCTTTAAATATAAGAAATTTAATAATATGCTAGGTGTCTTATTATTTTGCCGAGGACTGTAACTGTTAATGTTATCGATACCTGTCAAGCCCTGCTGGCAATAAATTCCCCAAACGTTTATATAGTAATCTCCGATATCTTTCATAACGAGGCGACCTCTCGTCTTCATGAGAGTCAGAATTATCGGCGTAGACAGGATCATGAGTACTATCCCCATCCAAACGTTTATATCAAACTCCTGAACACAGAAATATTGGTGTTATCGTCACGTACTCGTGTAGAGAGAGCATTGGAAGGCAAAGATCTTAAAACGACAATGGGAAACCTTGATATAGGCGGCCCAGCGTACTGCGGAACTATCGGGCTTCTTGAAGTACACCTTTACACGGGATAGGATCAGCGGTAGCGTAAAGTCGACCACTTCCTCCCGGTGATTGGTCATGCTGAAATCTGCGACACCTATGTCGATCGTATTCAAGACCAGCTCGCCTATCACGCCTGTCCAGGTTTGCGTTTCCTCGTTAAAATTGCCATACGAGTCCAAAGTGTTCACCACCTTCATCGTGAAGTTCAGCGTGATGCTCAACTCGTGGACTACAGCGCCAAGAAACTTCGAGAAGACCCCGTCCTTGAATTCAATCGGATCGCGAAAAATGAGATTCCTTTCTGCGATCAGTCCCGACAAATCATGGCACGCGGGGGGGGGGGATGCATAGACACCTCAAAAGAAGCGATACCGAGCTCGCGTTCACGTCGCCGCGCGTTTTATTGCCCTCGTAAATCATGCCTGTCGCCGATTCGTTTCCGTTCGCAGGACATGTAACGCAATTATCGAGCGGGCGTGTGTTCAAACACCGATCACTGAATCCTATAGTGCACCTACCTCGACGTAGGCGATTCGCAAAACTTCTCTGTGCAGGTTATTCCTCCTCGCGTACAGGCTCCTGTTCGTTACGGGATGGAACCCCCGTTCGGCCGTCCACACAGCTAAATCGGAAACCACCGTACGATTGTCCCGCAATGCGTACCATTCCCTCAGGAGCGGCTGGCCGTAGCAGAAAACTATCATCTCAGTGTTGAACAGCAAATTGAACGGGTTCCCGGTAGGGTTTAGACAGAAAGATTTCAGGGGATTTCCCTGGTGCGGCAGGAACATCACAAACCAGACGGGAAAAGAGATATCGATCTGTCTGGTGGCCATTACGAACTCGTTCATGGTCTCCTTTGTGCTGAGAAGGACGACGTACAACGGACGCGCTTCGTAACCTTCGTACTTCTTGGTCTCGCGCGGAAAATCGGAAAAGCTGACGATCATGGTCAGGATGCCACTGTGGGAGAACGATCGAGACCATATTTGCGTCACGGTCGTCTCGTTGAAATCTGAAACGATGATTCCGCTTGTTCATTGTCAACGACGCTAACTTGCATCGTCTTTAAAAAGAATATTTAAAAAAGTAATAATATCTCTGTCGTTATTACAGTAAACATATCTAAATTTCTTAAACGAGTAAATTCCTACCAACGATTTAAACTACATTCGTATTGTTTTAAAGTCGCTTTTACGATGGAATCACCCATCACATTTATGACTTTTTTCTGTTATACCAGTAAGCAACAAAAGAAATACAATAACCAAACGAAGAAATACATTTTTACTTAATTAACTCCTGTTTTCTGTAATCGATGCAGAAAATTGTTATTTCGCATAAAAATTCACAGTCTAATGATAACTGTGATAGTGGCATGGTAATCACTGAATCACTGCGGATTTTATGCATTTATGACAGAAATAGGTACGTACAATTTAAAGCAGTGAACATATTAAAAAGATTTAAGGACATCAGTTTCTATGTGGCCCCTGTTCTTTGCAATTGATGTAGAAATTTTTTATTTTGCATAAAGATCCGCAGTCTAGTAATCAGTAACGAAGACTACAAGATTTACTTATTCTCACAAGTCATTCTATTTGTAATAAAAACAACAGCTTTCTGTGTCATCATTACAAACAATATAATATGATATCGTTCGCAAAGCAATAATGTGATGCTTCCACAACCGAGCTCATCGGGCGGGTTGTTAGAGGAATTAACTTACCGGTGAAATGATTGGAGTGCACGATTATGATACAGGTCGATCCATAATAGTTGCGTATATCCGTGATGAGTAGTATATAATTATAACTATCGTTTATATTCACGGAAAGACCGGCCACTGTCAGAATCAGTAGCACACCGATGTCGTAGCAATTAAACCTTGCCATCTCGTCCGACAAAATGACATTTATCGTTAAAAATTGTGTGCTTCGAACTAATTAATTCCGTTATTAATTAATTAGTTACCGCCGGATTTACTTTTTCCCGATATTTCTATTGGTGGTTTGATTACGGAAAATGATGCGGAAAATTCCTGAGCAGCAAACTAGTCGAATTTGTTTCCCCTCTCGCGATTTCCGTGTACCTCGGACGATAACTAACTAAACTGAGAACTAGGCAAACCGTGACGCGGCCGCGTTCGAATTTATCGAATCTATGAATCTAAGGACGCCGGGGCATGGCAGTACCTCATTACGAGCGAAACACAACGTTCTACGTTAGCCACTGCCAACGCGATCCTGCAACGAGTTGTGTACAAATTGTACAAAGATTAACACCGATAGGATTATCTATGCTGATATTTATATCCGAGAATAAATCACATTATCAACTTGTGCATCGTATAGAATTAGAAAATATCTACAGTGGGGATCCAAGAAGTATTCGAACGTTCAATTTTCGGTGGACAAACTGAATCCGTGTGCCGTTTTGTGTAGAAACTGTGAACGATACTCATCAAATACGGAAATAAGTGTCCCTTATTGTTCGATGGATTGATGGTCAGACCTCTCTCGATGCCTGTATTTATTGTAGCATACTTCCCCAGCCAGTACTAGTAACGCAATTGCAGTGCCGAGGATGAATATCATCAATACAGATATAATGCTGCCGAATGAGACCGGTTGATATCCCGTGTCCCGCTTAAAGCCTGTCTCGTACTTGTCGCGATTCAACACTCCGGAGGATAACAGTTTCTGCAGGCTGTAACAGAGTGACAAATATTTCGGGAATGCTTTAACACTAAACCTACCGAGCCTTAAAAGTAACTTATAAAAATGACAAGATTGATTTTACGTCCCGCAATGGAAGGGATATTCGATTTCGTAAATCCTACAGTTCCCGTTTTCTTAGATTAAGGCTTTACTGTGAATGAAAGTTTACATAGAATGATGTCTAGTGAAATATTGTTAATACTGTTTCAAGTTACTAACTGATAATTCAACACTGTAGTAAACTGGTTGTCCTTTGATAAAACCATAGCTAAACTATCCACTCGACCGTCGTAAATGCTGAGGAGGTTGCACGGCATATAAATGCTTTGCGATTTCCTTTGCATATCGGTACTGAAACCGATGTAGAATCCCAGTTTATCATTATTACAGATCTAGAAACGTTTAAATCGGATAATACAATGCTATGTTGTTGCAATGACGTAAGAGTCTTGACGTTATCCTCTTGAAATAAAAACCCACCTCATTAAATCCGTCTTGCGGAAATAAAGGCAAATCTTCTTTCGGTTTCATTAATTTCGTTATAGTTTTTGACACAGAATCGCCCGAACGCTGAAAATGTAGCTAGATTTCTTTCTGACGCTGAAGCAACTGTTTCTTTTTTTTACAACTCTTGAGATATTCAATTGCATTTAAAATATTTTCATCCACGTCACTAAACTTGACGTCATCAAGTATACAGGGTCTGTCCGGAAAGTAATGCGACCACATTTTTTTTTTAAATCTATTGAATATATGAGTACAAACCTTTAAAATTTTTCAAAGTAGGACCCTTGGGCGTCGACACATTTTTTCCACCGCGATTTCCATGCTTCGTGTGCTCCCTGGAAGGCGTTATCTGGAGCCTCTCGTAATACCCTCGTCGCAGCTTCGTCGAGCACTTCCAACCAAAACTTTTCCGTAGATTACGGGGAAAACAGTAAACAGTACTTCTTAGTTGGATCACAACGCTTTTTCAACCCCCGTACAGTCCTGACTTGTCTCCCGCCGACTTCTTCTTGTTTCCAAAAATTAAAAATCTGCTAAAAGGATGCCATTTTGAAAGCGTGGAACGCGTCAAAGAGGCTGTGACGAGGGTACTACGAGAGGTTCCAAAAAACGCCTTCCAGGGAGGAATATGGTCGCATTACTTTCCGGACAGACTCTGTATACTAGATATAAAGATATACAAGATAAAAAAATAAACTGTTTTCACTGATGAGGTTTCCAAGTTGCTCTTTACTTTTTATATTCTTTGCACAAACTTACAACGATGATGTCATAGTTTGCAGATCCCCTTGATGTGATTACGCTATACGTGCCATCCTTGATAAACTCGTCGAGTGATCGGAACGGTACGTCGCGGATATGTGCTGTCAAAAAGCATATCAAAGACGCGGAATAGCCAGCGTTTGCCACAATCGATGCCACAAATAAGCTTATATATGCCAATCTGAGTGATGAGTTCCGTGGGAAATCTGAAAAGAAGTTGCTGTAGATTAACCCTTTGCACTCGGACCTATTTTAACTTTTAACTGGAAAATTAAACATTTCTTTCGACCTAGAATAATTCCATTCTGTATTAATTCTTTTCTTTGTGTGAACATGAAATTGATATAATACCTCACTAAGAAAATGATAATATGATAAGCAAATTTTTTTTTGATAATTTGAGGAATTCTTGGAAGATTTTATTATATATTAAAAATCAAAATATACTTAAACGTGACGGGTATATGTATATGTATATATGGCCCACAAACTGAACATTGACCAAAATATAAACCAGGGCGTAAAGAAATAAGAGATATATTTTTCGAAAAGGGCTCGATGTGTGACCGACCTCGTTGTTGTTTACGGAACACGCTCTCGGAACTTAATCCTTCCGTTTTTATTTAGAATACGTATTGTAGAATCATAAAAAGACGAAAATTCATCATGTTGCAACATCTCCAAAAATTCAAGTCATTTAGTCTCGAATCTGATGTCTTTAATGCTTCGTTGTTCACAAGAAATTCTGGAAATAGCACAAATCCGTTCGGCGCGCGGTTCGTCAAAATGTTCAGGTCTGTACGAGACATTAGATACGTAAAATGAAAAATACGATTATTCAAAATGATCAATTCACCTGTCATGCCTTGAAGGCAAAGAATGCCCCAAATTCGAAGGCACTCCTTGTGAATCACTTCTAGTGCAGGACACGAGCACAATTTACATATTATAAATGTCGTAACGATCAAGGTAACAAATCCTGTTAAGAACGTAGCGACCCATACTGCAAAGCTGAATGCCTATGGCACACGAGCCACAAAGATTATGGTTTCCACTAATTAAACGACTGATAATAAAATTCTGCGCTGTACCTTGTAATAGGCGGACCATTTCACGGCGAAGATCTCCGGTTCCTTGAAATACATACTTTGCCTGACGGTCATTATGGGTGTCGAGAAATCCACGTAATTGAGTCTGTCATTGATCATCGAAAAATCGCCTATACCGATGTCTGCCTTCCCTGAAACAATTATTCCCATCGCTCCGCCCCAGCGTTTTGTCGTCGTATTAAAGGATCCGTACTCCGTATGCCTGGCTACGGGTTTGACAGTGAAGTTTAACGCTCTCTCGAGCTCTCCAACAATGTTGCCGAGAAATCCACCTATTTCGTTATTGTGGATTGTGAGCAGTGTCGAGGACTGTAGATTAAAAATTAAAATGCATACATTGAAAGTTCTGTTTCGAACCGGGACAAAGGAAAAATCGATTTAGTTGAGGTGAAAAATTTTGGAAAATCTAGTTAGCATCTTTATTTGAACTTGTCTTCTGACCAAAGGTGGTCACTGAAAGGGTTATTCCCGAAAAACAACCCCTGGAAATAAGTTGTTTTTTTCACCCAATAATAGCCGACTTAAAATTCTGAATAAAAGATTCCAAATAAAGCTAGATGGTAACTTGATTTTTGCTTTTGTTTCATCTAAGTACCCTAAGTAGTGACTGTGGAAATAACAGATAAAGTTTATGCTTTTCACCCCGTGTAGACATTCGAAATTCTACAGTACAATGTTTTAGGCAAAGAACATTGTTTACCAACCAAAAAAAGAACAAATGGAACATGACATGGGGGCGGACTACCCCTGCTTATCCTTCTAGAGTAATATATAATTATAACTATTATTTATACAGTCGCGGAAAGACCGGTCACAGTCAGGATCAGTAGCGCCAGATTTACTCCTACTGACATTATTATTGGCGGTTTCATTGTCAGAATTTGTAGAATTAATTTAATCAAATCACGAAAAATTCTAGAGCAGCGAACTGATTGAAATTTTGAGAAAAATGAAACTTGACATGGGGGCGGATTACTCATATGCTTATCCTGCTAGACAGAAATTTTTCGCATAGGGAGAATCGATCTCTCTTTGGTTTAGGTTGCAGATTCTCCGTTCCAATTGCGTTAGTGAAAACAACCCTTACCGGGACAAGAACTCCTCGCAAAACAATGCCCTTTAGATCGTTCCTTCTCTCGTATAAACTCGCTGTTGTGAACAGTTTGAAATCCCCAGGCGTGTTTATATCCCACTTAGCTATCTTGAAAATTTCCGTTCTCTGACCGTCTATAGAGTACCATTCGTACACAGTGTCATCTCCAGGACACATGACGAACATTTCAGTGTTGAACGACAGGTGAAATGGATTTCCCACAGGTTCATGACAGTAGTCAACGGTAGTCAGGTTGTTCCGTGGATACGGCATGAACATCACGAGCCAAGCGGGAAAGGACATCTTGAAGGTCCTCGTGATGTTGGAGAACTGGTTGAACGAGTGCGGTCCAGGTATCACAACAATGATCATCGGTCGAACAGTGTTCTCGTAGTATCTCGACAATAAGTGCATTTGACTGTGAGAGACGGTCAAGGAAGCGATGTTGCTTCGTCCGAGCATGCTCGTCCACACGTGTGTCACGTACTTTGAATCGAAAACTGTATAACGCTTATGTTGTACATATTAGGTTTCGAGGGCTACCAATTTTTTGTTGTATTCGGAACACATCATTCCTCCATAAAATGCTCACACATATTATTATTTCATGATAAATTAAGAATACTATTAAAAGAAAGTACGAGCGAAGCATGATATATACCGCAGTAGTCGGTACAGTTACTCTATTACCTATTTTTACTCTATACCATTTTTGCATCAAGCAGCTAAATTCATGAGAAGAGCGAAGGGCAGAGAATAAAAAAAGATAATTATCGATTAGAATAAAGTAACCAATAAATCATACCGTCGAAGAATTTGTCGTCTCTACAAGGTTCTACTAGAATGACAGCGGAAGTGAAACAGTAGCTGCGCATGTGTTTTATTAGTGGAATGTATAATTCCGGTTTAATGCGATCAGCGATCGATAAACGAACACCGAAATAAACGAGATTCAAATATAGAATTGAAAATCTCATATTGTACGCGTGTATATCGGTGTTTTAAAGGATGTTTCGGAATAACGTTGCACTACTGCGTGGAACGCAAATGACTGAACTCCCGTAAGTCGAGATAGTCAGTTTTATGGTGGATAATTCCAGCGTGTGCAGCGACGAATGTGATGAAATATTGAAGAGACGATCGTATAGCGTATAGTGCTCTTAACAACGTTGATAACAAGTGTCTTAAACGCGACGCCAGCCAACATGACGATCATCGAATATTAAACAGCATTTTATAATTATGTTATCGATTCTAATGCGACCACTGTGGACGTAGGAGGCGATAACGGATAAAGTGCATGCAAGATGTGAAATATGAAAAGCAACGCGGGAAGATAATAGATGATTATAATGTCGTCGTCGTTGTACGGCCAATTGGTCACTTCAGAAAAATGAACAGCGATGTTATCGGTAAATTCATTTGAAAGTTCGCGGCTAATTGTGTCTGCGCACTAAAGTCCAACGTTTCCATCGTGTATGAAAATTGATTTCAATTTACAATAATCCAATTCGAACAATCGTGCCGATCTAAATTCCATTAGAAAATTGCGTCCAGTGATGATATAGCTAGACTTTTACTTTTCCTTTGCCGTCGACCGAGTACGTGCGAGGGAACATCGTTATTTTCATGCGTTCCGTGTTACATTATAACGATCACAGTGTTTTACATAATGATACCAACCAAAGAACGGCCCGGGTTTCAAATTCTTACTGTGCCCACACTTCCGCCGATTCACAAAAATTGAACTACAATATATACAGTCACTCGAATTTCGGACGCTCTAAAAAAGACGATAACTGTGTCTTAATTGTACTATACGATTTGAACGTTTTTGGGAAGCTAGAGCAATTAGTTTACTACAGAATGTGAAAAAAATCTTTTTCATAAATAGCAATTGATCTTTTTTATGTGGGCCTATATCAAAAATTTAAAAAGTACGTTTTTTTAGGTCTGTGTCAATTATTATATGCACTGTAAAAGTTTCATCGAAATCGGTTGATGCGGGGAGAAACGACAGGCATTGCAAGATTTAAGAATTCTTAAAGATACATAATAATCTGCAATTTTTGCCATCTTTAAACGTTTTAAATTGATTTCGACGAAATTTTCAGAATATGTTTAATTGACACAGATCCACAAAACGTATTTTTTAAATTTCCAATATTGACCCGCATAAAAAAAGTTGTAAAATGCAACTTTTAGTATTTTTTCTACAATTCCGATGAATTGCAATTTTTGAACAAATTTCTTTTCACATCCTGTAGTAAATTAATTGCTCTAGCTTTCCAAGAAAGTTTAAATCGTATAGTAGAATATTCAAAAATTATATCGTCTTTTTTAGAGCGTCCGGATATTAATTCGGGTAACTGTATGTAAAATGCTAAGCGAGTTAAATAATCTACTCTAATGAATAAGTAATATTTGGTGAGTGCGTACGTAAATAATATTTGTTGTCTTAACCTGAACAAATAAGAAAATAATTAACAATTTCATTTCTGAATACAACGTATTCAATTTATATTCAATGTTATAACCGAGATTGTTTTTTATCATTACATTGTTATTTTGAAGTATTAATTATATATATATTATATCCAATCAATATTTTAGTTTGTATCGGAAAGTATACCGGAGAACTATACAACATAAACCATATGCATATAAATGAAAATAGAACTATAATTTTGTTGAATGATGCTTAAAAATATCTTAAATATGATGTAACGATCTCATATGATAATTAAAAAGTTGCAGTATACGTGTGATATACATATATATGTATGTCTCCTGAATCATCGTTCTTTCGTAGAATCCCACGTGATCGTTTGTCCAATTTTGCATTTCATTCAAAAATGGCGCCGATTAGAAATATGTAGAAATCTACTAATTGTTCGTCCAAAACGATGTTTATAAGCGATAATAATAATTATTTTGTAATAATAGACTATCAAAATACTAAAGAGACCACATTTTTATTGGTAAAATGTACAGAGCAATTTCATAGAATATTCTGATTCAATATCGTTGTGACCGCCATTTTGTATTACACTACGCAGCAGAGTTTTGACAGTCATACGTAAACTGTCTGTATACATATAAAAGCGTCCTGGCAGAGTTAACCAGACATTAGGAAAAGTATTCGTTGGAACTGTGCAAGTGTGATCGTTGCTAGTATATTTGTAGCATACGAATTTTTCTTATTTAACACCGTTACAGTATATGGTTTAAACATGTCCAAGTTAAATCATTGTAAAGTTGTTTTACAAAATGATGATGGCTCTGCTATAGAAACTCGAAGATTTGATATTCTGGCACATGATCTCAACTTTGAATCTATGTGTGGGAAATTAAAGAGTATATTTCCTGAATTACGGGACAAGAACTTCACAGTATCATTTATAGGTAATGATTACACATTTATAAAATGATGTTAATTTATGAATTTATATTTAAAATAAGGAGAGTCTCATATTAATCCTTTAGTTTTCTAATATAATACAAGGTTACTGATTTAAACCTGTTATCTTCAAAACAACTTTTATTTTTATAGATGAAGAGGGCGATAAAATTAGGATGACGAGCACTGAAGACCTAAGTATTGCTCTAGAGATTTCTGAAAAGATGAAGAGAGTAGATACACCAATCAATGAACACTATCTATTAAATCGACCAATTATTAGACTTCACGTTAAATTAAATCAAAAGGATAAGAATACACGATTTTTCCAGAAAGAGGCAATAATTCATGATAATGTTATATGCGACGGTTGTAATAACAACATAAGTGGTTTTCGATACAAATGTATGACATGTGTAGATTTTGACCTATGCTCTCAGTGTGAAAAATTAGGTTTGCATGCAGAGCATTTTATGTTACGCACGTTACAACCATTGGATTGGTCAACTCGAAGTCGCAGGTATTTCCACCATTACAGTGATTACATCAGAAAATTTCTCAGAACAAAGAATACGAATTATTGTAATAGAGAGGCATCGTGCCATGAAAGTAACAAGGAGAAACAACCCAAAGGAAATGCAGCAACAAACGAGAATATCATTGAGGAATCTCTGAAAAAAAATATAACATTAGTTGACCTAACTGTCAACGAGCCACTAGCCTTCTCTGATAATACATTTGTATCACATAATGATACTGTTTCAGCAGTGAGTCCACTAATGGAGGAATGGACAATGTTAGATAAAACTGACATCAGTCCTGCATCTTCAGTTTCGTCCAATTTAAATGAATCATCTGAAAATAATGTAAGTCTACAGTTAAAACAGACGTAATGTGTTTTTCATACTATCTGCTAAACTGTGCCTCTTATCGAGCTTTCTCATGTTAGTTAGCGACTGCACCAGTGACTACAACAGCAACTGCGCCAGTGACTACAACAGCAACCGTGCCAGTGACTATACCAAAACCTACAACAGCAACCGTGCCAGTGACTATACCAAAACCTACAACAGCAACTACATCAGCGACAGCACCAGTAATTACACCGGTAACTATATCAGCAGCGACATCAGTAATTACATCAGCAACTACGTCAGCAACTGCAACAGCAACTACATCAGAAACTGCATCAGCAGCAGCTAGGAAAGCAGCACTGCATCATTTGTCAGCATTGAATCATTCACGGATTTATCCTGCATTGCCAAAAGAGTCAAGAATACACCATCCAAATCCTAGAATTCATAATGCTCTCGTAACTATGATATCAATGGGATTCTCAAATAATGGAGGAGTGCTGACTCATTTGTTAGAAACTGAAAATGGAGATATTAATAAAGTTTTAGATATACTAGAGTACGGTAAGACATAAATACAGAGTTGAAAATTTATAGTACACGGAAGAACATAGTAGTTAATACATACGTTATTGTCAATACGAATATAAATATTTTAGCTTTTTTCTTTTGTATTTTATCTTTGAAATTTAACGGATAAATCTGTTTAAAGTGGTAATCAATTTATTTTGTTGTTAAATACATTCCTAATCTTGTACTGTGTCATTCAGATCAATAAAATACACTTATAAAAATATACTTTTAATTGTTTATATGAATAATTATTTACAAGAAGATAAGTCTGATAAATCTTTTAGCAATCACTTTTATTTATTCTATAAAGGTTTACAACGAAACCAAAGTTCTAGCGGATTTCTATTCGACAAAGTCTCTAATTCTTTTTGTCCATCAAAGCTGATCTCTCTAATCCATTTTCTATCTTTATAATATTCCATAATGGCATTAAATTCTTCATAAGTGTAGTTTTCAACAACAACCGGAAGAAAAGGATCTAATAGTTCAAACCCTTCTTTACCAAGTAAATACCTCGGATATTCAGAATCTCTCCGATTCTAAAAACAAAAGTAATTACACGTTATTATACATTTTGTATGTATATGTACATATTAGTTGTACAATATTACTTGTCGCGTACCGCATTTGCTTTTGTATCCACTGACAATATTGCAGCACCATTACACCAATTGTGATCGACGCTATTTAAAAATGTGCTGGTCAGTGATATTCTTTCTGGTGGTATACGTAATTTCTTTTCATCTCGAAGTGCTGTGATATCAGAGGTAAGCGTATTAAAACCATCTAAGACAGTCAACACTCTACATTTGCCTTCTGTGCTGGCTATTTTAAGTTCGTTCACAAGAGCATCAATAATACCGCAAGCAAACTTAACTCTTTGTACCCCAAATTCAATCATATTTAAAAGCGGTTCTCCACATGCTGTAGTTTCTCGTGAAGACCATACATAATCCTTAGAAACTTTGAGCTGCAGAACAATTATCTTATTCACATATAATATGAAATAATAAGAAGAATTGTATTAGATGATTGCAAAAGTTTGTGTCTAATTGCAAAATCAGAAACAAGTGATTGTATTCTAAAATAACAGTTCTATTAATCAATTATATAGTCAGCACCATTTTTTACAATTGCCTCCCAATCTTTTATAATCTGGTGGATTTCTTTTTCATAAGAACTGCATGATTTTTCTTTCTAAAAATAGTCATGAGGTCTCTGAAAATTAAGCACAAACTTCTGCGACAATCCAATATGACATAGTACTTACGTCAAGTATTGATAATATTGGCGCATTTAAATGTTTGAAATAATTTAACCATGTCCCTGCATGCAAAGGAAGATCTAGTTTGCCAGGTACAAGTGGGGATTCAGTAACCTCAGTTCTTGGATATTTAAACCAATTGTTAACTAAAAATTTTTTAAGTATTTATATTATATAGAAAATATACAGGGTGTCCCATGCAACTGGAACAGGCTGTACCTCCTAAACGGTCGGGAATAGAAGTCGGCATAAAAGTACTAACATACTTATGCCCTAAACTTATTCGTTAGGAAGTTATGTGTTCCGGAGTACCTACGTTATGTTCCATTATAAATCAGAGAACTTGTAGCTTCGATAACTTCCTAACGAATAAGTTTAGGGCATAAGCATGTTGGTACTTTTATGTAGGGCACAACAAACTGCATCGATTGGTGCAGTCAAAAATGTAGGTTTCCAGTTTAAAAAAAAGTGCAGTTGCATTTTTCGGATGCCCCAATGCACGAAAGTGCATAAAATTAGTTGTATGCACCATCCGATGCCATTCAACTTTTTCTTATAACATTTTCCTCTATTCCCGACCGTTTAGGAGGTATAGCCTGTTCCAGTTGCACGGGACACCCTGTCGAGGAAGATATACATTATTACAATTATCTTACTTGATGGTACGAATAGCATAATATACTTCTTTGCGAGGCCATAGTGAACTAAATGCAATATTGTTGATGTTTTTCCTACACCAGTTTTACCATCTAATGCGTACAATAGTAATAAAAATATAGCTACATTTTAGTAAATTTTATATTTTACTATACTACTTATTTGGTATATGCTCGCGAAAGATTAATTATTATATTATATGCTCTCAATTGTAATTGAAGAGTTAAAAAGGATACATAAAACATATTTATTTATCGGCTTCGAGTAATCTGTTTGTTCTAAATATGATATAATTTCAATCGCTGGTCTTCTAATTAAAATACCAAATTCTGCGAATACTTTTACTTGTTGCTTCCACTCGTTTGGCATTCCATTTTGAAATAGCTTTTCTATATCTTTTGGCATTGTATACACTCTTCTTAAATGGGTCTCAACATGATTTGGAGGGTATGATTCAAAAGTACGAAAAGTCTCAGTGTCTATATTTTGTAATTCTGGAGCAGAAACTGTTGCCAGTGCTCGTCGTCCGCTTGCGATGCATATTCCTCTGACGAATGAATCTGATGAACAAAATTTCATACGTATTAGAACAGTTGGTGAGAATGTTTACAATAGTAAATGAATGCATGTGATAATTAAAAATAGAATATGAGAAATAAATTGATTTAAGATATTATAACAATATGTAAACATAAATGGTAGAAAACATACAGGCACAAACGGATAACATGTTGTTTCATAAGTAGAGGCACTCAGTATCTTTTATTGAATATAACTCTTCCGAAATTCATTGAGCAGATAAACAAAATACAATAAACCGTATATAAATATACTTATTCGGATTCGGATACAGTTGGATACAGTGATACAGACTGTGACATAGAAAACCTACTTGAATAGAGACGAAACTTCAACGTTTTTTGAGAACACATTTTCAGTGGACATATCTGCATATTCTGCATGTACGCACAGAATATTGCATCGTCTCCAATCGTCTCACTGGTCAGGTAATAACGTCTGATGTTATTAAAAAATGTAATTGGCGAATATGCACGTGCTTCAAAGTGCCTGCAAAATGGATGTAAGAAATCTACCGTGAATGTATTTTATATTTACCACAAGGGAAAGAAACAGTGGTTATTCAATTTAAATTTGCCGGTGTTTTCATTTTCTGTCTACACCACGGACTGAGCGTAAAGTAGATTTAGTCATCGCTGCCATATGTATAACGTCGCGGCAACATTTCAAATGTAAAATTGAATTACGTATATTCCAAGTCATAAACAGTCATAAAGGATGTGTTTTGAAAAATTATCTGTGTTTTATAAGGAATGTATACATTTTCGATGTGTAGGATCAATAACAACACGATAAAAGAAAACGACGCCACGATAAGTATACTTGTAAAGTTGTAAGCACGTGTTATTCAGCGGGACCGGTAACCGGACGCGACGGGCGCGGGGATAACGTGGAACTTACAGTGATCTGAAATACCACATCGCTAAAAGTTCTACCAACGACGAGATACTCGTCAAGTAGAAGAAGAATGATATAGTATTTACCCATTCTGTAATTGCCTTATAATACTATCACCGACGAAATACTATCCCGTCTCTTTACCTAAATAGAACCAGACGATATATGACATTGTTCACGCCCGGGGCAAATCAGCATGGATAATACATATATTTTGATCTGAAGGAAGGTAAAATTGCAAAATGTTGTGAAAGACAATAGGTATAGGAATAGAATTTATTGAAAAATCAACATATTTATTAAATGTGCAGCTATTAGCTCGATATTATCCTTTATTCGTAAGACACTAAAAGTTCTTACAAATAAAGGATAATACCGATTGCCCAGGTCTCACCACGAGGAGGTTGCTGCACAAGAGACCCGAAAGGGAGTCAGAACGAATGCAATATTCCTTCTGGCTCCCTTTCTTACAGCGATGGACTTATACTAAATTACGCAAGTATGTCGAGCAATTATTGTGGAGCAAAAGGTGTGAATCGGAGAAGAAGTCTCCGATCCACGGGGGATCAAAGGCGAATCAGGCAGAAGGCTCTGATTCTATCAAAGTGACAAACAAGATCGAACCAGAGCAGAAGGCTCCGGTTCGAAGGTGACGCGGCGCCCCCCACTCTGCCAAATATCGATCGATGTCGATCGCCGTGGCAATTATTGATAAATTTATTATTTCCAGCTGGTTAATGTTTATAACAATTCTATTTTACAGCGATGTCCACAAGCAATCCCTTGGCTATCTGACCACTTAATTTTTTAGTCAAAGTGGATAATAGTATTCGTGATACGGAATAACTTTTAAACCATAATATTCGCTCGCATTCATTTATTCGATACAATTCATAGATAAATTTATTATTTCTGGCTGTTTAATGTTTATAACAATTCCTTTTTCTAATGATGTTAACGAGCACTCCCTTGACCAACTTGCCATCTAATTTTTTCGTAAAAATAGACAATAAAACTCGAAATATAGAATAACTTTTAAACCATGAACATTCGCACGGATGAATTTATTCAAAAAAGTAAAGTCTTTTCAAAATATTTCTGTCCAGATCGATTCTTGGAACATTTATGTATAAAAAAAGTGAAAGGTAATAATTTTTTTTATGAAATGTTTTGAAATTACAAACTGAGGTGTCTCGTATAAAATTTGAAATAGGAATTGTTGATTTTCCTAAAAAATTATGCTTCGATAATATATTTCTAGGAATTCTTTGTCCTTGAGTTTTGCTTTTAATATTGAAACCAACATCGTCTGAAATATCTGCTCGGTACAGAATGTAACAATTCATGATGATCAAAGAATATGGTTCCGTGACGATTGGCCTTCTCACCGACGAGAATCTCCTCAGTAGCCTTCTGCACCGACGAGATCATGTCGATGGCCTTCTGTTTCTCACTCCAGTCAGAATATATCTTAGAGGGCGTAAGAGAACACCGAAATATTCGAGTGACACGAACTCCCATAAGGCTGGCAGTCTTTAATAGTATCTGGTCGGTGGTTGTAAGTACTTCACAAAACGCTACCTGTCGCTACCGCAATTGCGTGATCCTACTTCCGTCTTTGGCTTCACGTTTCACCTCCTCAGAAGACCTTTTGGTCCGCGGTCTACATTCTGATTGGTTCACTTATACGACAAGTAGCGCAGCACTTTCGCATATGCACATAATTCATTACAAACGTCGACGAAGGATCATTTTTGTTACGCATGAAGTTTACTTTTGCTTTAAACTAACATCGACTTATTTTATTAGTGTGCCTACTGTACACATTAAGGACAATGTCTTATCAATTATATCGAAATACAACATTAGGTAATACATTACAAGAAAGTCTCGATGAACTAATTCAGGTACGTACAGATGAACTTGTCTAGCGTCAGGTTAGTGTTCTCGGTGAACACTGGATATATAAATAATAATATGTTAATTTTCATGTAAAACAGATGACGATACATAATAATAGTGCATGATTAACGTGTAAACATGTGAAAATATTTTTAACGTATTCAGTTTACCTTCTTGTCAGTTAATCATAAGATTGTATATATAAAAATGTTTAATACTAACGAGAACTAAACAAATGTTTATTTAAAATTATGTAATATAATTTTATAGTATGGACAAATCACACCACAATTAGCAATTAAGGTGTTATTGCAATTTGATAAGGCAATCAATCAAGCGCTCGCGACCAGAGTTAAATCAAGACTTACATTCAAGGTACACGCCTTTAATTACATACGTTTGATACTCATTATATAAAATATACTTTCACTATTAATAACACATTATTCTGACAAAATTTTTAGGCAGGTAGACTAAATACATACAGATTTTGTGACAATGTGTGGACTTTCATGCTAAACGATGTTGAATTTCGAGAAGTTCAAGAACTCGCCCTAGTTGACAAAGTTAAAATTGTTGCCTGTGACGGAAAAGGTGAGTATTACTGTACGATCAGTTTAAAATTCGAACAAGTATTACAATATTTTTTGTCCTTTCGCAGCATTGGATGCAGATGCTGCAACAAAACGATAAGATAATTCTATTTTATGACTAAGTATATTTACATTTATTATACCACACTAATAAGAAGGTACTAGCCATAGAGAAACCTTACAATAGACATTAAGACAAAATACAATATCTTTAATATAGGTATGTAATTATATCATTCACTTCCCACAGTCATAAGTCTTATCATATAACAATTATACATAATCATTATAATATATTAAAAGTGAAAACATGAAGAATAATTGCTTTTACCAGAATGTAGCATTAGTTTTATCTTTATAGTGTATTTGGGAACTAATAGACTACTATATATCATATTATGTTTAGGACAAATTATTTTCGAAGAACCCAAAAGCATATTATAGAATATAATTCTCTTATATCGTCCAATTTATTGTTCCAAAGATGTAAATAATTCTACGAATGGGACTGCAAAGTTTATTAAGATATTTGAATAAGTGATACAAAGTGGCATTAAGATTATATATGAACATAATTCATTACAATGTAACTTTGTACTATAAATATAAACCTTGAATAGTAAAAAATTTCGTTCAATTATTTATAATAATTTAGTTATAATTGAATACAAGATATTAATAGTAAGGAGCAATGTTCCTATGCTTTTTATCGTTATTACAATTGGTTGTTTAACACGTTTATTTCGTCGTGTATACTTTAATAAATACGATACAAATACATCGATAATGTACTGCCCGTCCAAGAAGAAACAAGGCAAAATATTAACAACTGCCATTCCTGCGGAGAACATAGTAATATATTTACAAAGTTTCACCACAGTTTCTGGCAATTTAGGGTTCATAAATGAATATTTAGGTATCCAATCAGATATATCAACTGTGTGATATATATCTGCTGGATGACCAAAAAATAGAACATCCTTTCCTTCTCTTCTTCGTATTTGAACAATCTATAATGTATGTAGAATCATGGTATCGTTATCTTGCTAGTTCAATGATTAAATAAAAAAATGAAGTTACACTTTACATACATACCTTACTAACATTATCAAGGGAAGGCTTCAGACAATGAGTATCATGAAACACACATTGATTACTTGCATGACAATAATTTTGTGATTGATTAGTTATGGTTCTAACTGGAAGACAAGAATGTGGAGGTAAGTGAAGAGGGGCTGCTTGCGGGCCCTCGATGTATTCGAAACACAAACTTCCACTAGCTTCGCTGTCTGATGTACAACAATTTACAGCACCATTAGTTTTTTGCCTAGATGGAATTGACTCATCGTACTCCTGTGTTAAAAATAAAAAATTAGTACCTCTAGTTACTGAAATATGTAATATCAAACAATATTCTTACCTGAATAAGTGATTGTTTAACACAATATCCAACAGCAGGTTGATTTGTTGTGTTTAAAATGCAATCGGTCCAGTCCTCGCTATGTTTTACATAGCAATCATTAATTTTATATACTATATCCTGCTCTAAAAGTCCCGCTGAACCCAGTAAAGAAGAATTCTGTAAAAACAAATGATTACAATAAGAAGTTATTACAATCGACATATTACAGGGTGACAAGAAATAACGGAGTTAATCATTTCTTATTGTAATCCTGTCAAATTGACGAATTTTGAAAAACCAAATAATAACAACCATAACATGGACCTTTAGTATTCATATATTTAAGAAATTTCGAAATGGCCACCCTTTGCGCCGATACAGAGGCTCAAACGAGTCTTGAAATTTTCGGCAATGGGCCGCAGCTCTTCTGGCGTCATTCGGTCCCACTCCTGGTACAGAGATTTTTTCAATGACTTCAAATTTTTATGGGGCCGAGCACAGGCCCTGGACTCCAAAATTGACCACACGCTGTGGTCCATCGGGTTGAGATTCGGTGAGTACGGCGGCCATTCCACAGATGTGATGAAACCTGGAAAATGGGCTTTGCATCACTCCTGAGTCGTTTTCGCCCTGTGGGCCGGCGCGGAATCCTGCTGTAACGTCCATTCGGGATCGCCGAGGTGCTGTTGGGCCCACAGAAGTACGACGGCTTCGAGATTGTGCCGTCGATACACTTCTTGGTTGATTTTGACCCCTTGATCCACAAAAACCGTAGCAAATCTCATTTTCCAGGTTTCATCACATCTGCGGAATTTTGGTGCGAAAGTTTGGTCGATTTTGGAGGCCAGGGCCTGTGCTCAGCCCCATAAAAGTTTCGAGTCGCCAAACAAATCTCTGCGCCGGGTGTGGGACCGAATGACGCCAGAAGAGCCGCGGCCCATAGCCGAAAATTTCAAAACACGTTTGAGCCTCTGAATCGGCTCAAAGGGTGGCCACTTCGAAACTTCTTAAATATATGAATACTAAAGATATATGTTATGGTTGTTATCATTTGGTTTTTCAAAATTCGTCGATTTGACAGAATTATAATAAGAAATGTTTAACTCCGTTATTTCTTGTCACCCTGTAAAAGAATAGGTATAGAAAGAAAGGAAGAAAGATGTTCCACTTACAGGTAGAATAGTTTTTATATACACTCCATTTCCATATAAATAAAAAGGTGCCCATAGCAATGTAGAGGACATCAGAATAACTGCAGCTATCGTTGCAAGTACAATGTTATGCCAAACACCTGCACAAGTAACTCGTAATTGATTCTTCAATGGTAACGTACGAAGCTGCACCATACTCAAGTAGACAAAAGCCACAGGTATTATGAAAATAAGCAGTATTCCCACACCAAATAGTTGAACGCCTTCCCTTGCCGCAGCCAATGCATGTCCTAATTCATGTACAATGCAACATAGTACTAATGTAACAATAAAATATCCATACTCGCTAAGGGGCATATTTACACCAGGAAACTGAAACAAATATATGAAATATAAATTGCTCGAGTGAGCTTAAGCGACTAAATAATCTCTGATCGATTAAAAATAAATTTACCATTGGTTTTAAGGTAAAATCAGAATCACTATTATTATTATCAAGTGACGGACCACTCATCCATATATTGAAAGTCATCTTTAAGATTGCTATTATGGATAGGGGTAGCAGGATAGTAGTAACAATAACCCCTGCATTGAACCAAGCGCTCCAAAATTTGGAGCGTGTCATTCCCCATTTTCTTATTCTACGATTCAACGATGTTGTCATCCATTTTATTCTCAAAACTTGTATTTCTAATCCGCTGTTCTTCAAAAAGTAGATGTATGGGTAATGTGAGCATGTCTGAAAGATAGAAAACAACATTGTTTCAAGCGTTGTTTATAAATGAAACATTTCACGAATGTCTATAGAAAAATCATTTTGATGATAATTAATATGTTTTTGGCGATGTTTACCTTAAAAATTGTGTCAAAAAAGAATAACGAACAGTGAATGAGACCTATTGTGATTAGTATACTTAAACCATCCATTGCCCACACTTGTACCACAGAGTACTCCTACATACAAAGACAAAGTTTGTCACCACTTCGGAGTACTATTTAGGGGCGGTGTTGCCGGTTCTATATACATATATATACCCAGACAGCACAGTCTGACCGAGCCTACCGCCGGACCCAGCTAGCAGAGCCCCTGACCTACAGGTTACGGGCAAACACAACGCTTGGAGCTGCGTCGAGACTGGTCGAGACCCAGACAGGCCGATTTAGCCGGGCCCCTGTGCACAAAATGGCGCGAATATCACCTGCCGGGGGCTCGAGCCCAGGGCCTGCCGGCCGGGCTGGGATTCAGCCTGTTTTTGAGAGGGCAGCACGGTATCACACTAATGTGGCCAATCAGTGCTTCGATTGAGCCTGATTGAGCCCAACTTTTCTCGCGCATGCGCGACACAGGGCGGGTCGCATCAATGTGGCAGTACTGTGCAAATGTGTAGCAGTCACCCTTTTTACCGACAAAAGTATAATAAGTTAATAAATAAGACCTTTGAGGGTGATTGCTGCCTAGATTGACCTTTATCTGGCGTTTTTGACTACTGAAAAACCCCGTGTTTGTATTATCACGCAATGAGAACGCGAATCCCGCACCCTTGCAATCTTGCAAATCAGCTGAATCCCAGCCCGGCCGGCAGGCCCTGGGCTCGAGCCCCCGGCAGGTGAAATTCGCGCCATTTTGTGCACAGGTGCCCGGCTGAAATCGAGCCGGTGTGCCGTCTGAGAACTGAATTGAATAGTAATTATTTGAATTTTAATAAAGAATGTTATTAATATATACACAATATAATATGTGAAGTAATATATACACAATAGAGAATAAATTGCACGCTATATTTTATTTTTTGTTAGCTATAGCTAACAGTACTATTTCAAATGTAGCCGCGCAAATTGCGTTTGAAATTGTAGCTCACAATCAGTGCTGAGTTATTGGCCAAGAATTCTCGCGCATGCGCGGCGATCGTTAGCAATCAGTAAATTCTCGATAAAATAGGATACCTTGGTCACCCCGTGAAATTTTTCAAAATTGTTATTATCTGATTGTATCTCTGTGCATTCTGTAACTTGTGGGACACTATTCTCGTCTCGTGTCGTGTTTTGTTTCTCGTCCTGGAGTCTGTTTGTCAGAAACAGGTTGTTTCGGTACTTTCCCGCCAATATCACTACCAATCACTACCCAACATAAATATGAATGATGACGATGAGTCGCGTGTGTTTAGTGCCTTACAAACGGTTTTTAATTACGAAAACTTCAAAAATGAAGTCCAAAAAGAAGCTACGATTGCTATCAACAAAGGTTAATCCATTGTTTATTTATAAACTGTTCGATCGTGTTCACTTCACATTAATTTTTGCACTTTCGTAGATTGCGTGCGTTATCGGGTTTTATATGAATTAAAAAAAGGTACATCTTAATTTTTACGTCCTGTTAAAGTCATTATAAATTTACAGGCTTGGAAGATATATGCATATCTCTGCCTCCCGGCTTCGGTAGATCGCTTTGTTACGAACTACCGGCTGTTTTACAAAATGGCAAAATAGTCATTGTTATTTCACCGAAATTGTGTTCTATGAAGGTAAAAATTCCAGTACCTACATATATGTAGCCAATCCAATTTTTCTTACATATTTTTATTGCTTCCAGAGACACGTAGAATTTTTAATCGATAAACGGATCAATGCACATTTATTAAGCTCGAACACGCGATTAAAGGAACAACAAGTGATCATGAAGGATTTAATGTCGAATCGCTTGACCATGAAATTATTGTATGCTACACCTGAAATGACGATGACCGTGTATTTTCGGGTATACTCTGTCGCTATTAATCAATTTATTCTTTCTATAGTTTGTTCGTCGATAATTAATTGAACCAACTTTGAATCCGTAGAATCTTGTACACTCGTTAAATCATAGAAAATTATTGTTGTACGTTGTATTTAACGAGGCACATTGTGTAAGCGAACAGGGACACGAATATATACCCTGTTACAAAAAGATTACTTCGCTCAATAATGTCTATGGATCTGTTCCTAGAGTTGCGGTGACTACTGCCGTTACCCACGAGGTAATTCAAATTATCATTGACTTATTAGCAGAAACGAATAGCGCTTAAAGTATTTTGAAATTTCATTTATTTTCTGATGAAAATTCTGTCGCAGATAATCGAAGATATTTGTCAATCATTGACGTTACGCTCTCCAAGAATGTTTAAAGTACCTGTGCAACTAATGAACCAAGTAATGGATGGTTCATTTGTGAAGTATTGTCTACCGATAAAGTAAAAACTATAGAACGTAAGATATGGAATATCTCCAAAAATATTGATTGTACGCAAAAATGTTTCAGATGGAAGTTGTTCAGTACCGAGGGGGACATCATGCGGTGGGGCTTTTATTTTTACCGGTGGACAATCCAAGGTGAAGTGAAGGACAACCCTCTTTTTTAAATGGAATGTCCTATTTTTTATATCATAGATCGATAGAGTATCAAATTCTGAGTATAAAAGTGTTGAAAAGTGATGATATGTCCTAAACCAGAGTTGGGCAGTATTTAAACACTTTTCGCCTCGGCTCTACAACGCCATCTCTATACTACAATATGGAGTAACGAATTAAAATTATTTAAATACCGATTGGAATAAAAGATACATAACTTTTATTCGTTATTCGACTTTTATTTAAATAATCTTGTATTCGCCGATAATAGTTACAAATTGTATTCGAAGCTTCGAATACAAGATTATTTAAATAAAAGTCGAATAAAAGATACTTTTGTATTCGAATAACGAATACAAATTTTCTATCTTTTATTCGTTATTCGAAATTTGTATTTAAATACAATTTAAAGACAATGTATTTAAATACAATTTTTGCCCAACACTGTCCTAAACCAAATAGTTAACGAGATATTATCCAAAGAAGAAAGAAAATTGTTTCGATAATATCTCGTTAACTATTAGATTTAGGACATATGGAGGTCAATAAATTTTTACTCAGAATTCGATAGTCAATCAATTCATGATACAGAAAGTAGGTCTTTCCAATTTAAAAAATCAAGGTGACCTTCTCCTCACCTTGGAGTGTCCATTGGGACAAACAAAAATCCCACCACATGATGCCCCCCTCGGTACTGAACAACTTCCATCCGAGACATTTTTGCGTATAATCAATATTTTTTGAGATAATCGTCTGTAACGCTTTATAATTTTCACCCTGTATAAAATCATGTTTAGATGCCGTCACACGGTGATTAGTGAATATTTCGGGCATGTGGCAGATCCTTGCAAAGTGAACTGCGACGTCTGCGAAGATAGAGATACAGTAGTAGTACAGCAAATTAAAGACGACATGTAAGTATACCGATCGCTTGAGAAGTTTAGAAAAAAGTATATTTAACTGAAAACATGTGTATTTTTTAGTTGTGATATTAGCGACGATACGAAGGAGGAACAGTCTCGAAGCGTTAAGGAAAAATCGCCGGAACGCGCGGAAGAGGGAGCGAAAAAATGCAGCGCTGCGCGCGGAGAAATTTCTATAGACGAAAATAACAACGGTGCGATTGTGCAATATAGAGATAAGCAAAAAAGTAGTTCGTCGACGGAGGGGGGCTATATTCAGCCGTGCTCGTCGAGCACGGTGAAACGCGCGAAAGATAATTCAAACGCGACAGGTGCGAACGAACTGGTAACAGCGGGCTCATTGCTGGCCAAATACAATCTGAACAATGAGTTATCGCTGGAGCCGTGCGGTTCGAAGAACAACGCGGCGAATATCTCGATAAGAATAGACGGCACTCAGATTTCCAGCGGGAGAAGCAACACCAGGACACGGACGGTCGAGAAAGAGGATCGAGTTACGGGGAACGATTCCTGCGAAGTGATTTTCGTCGGACCGAAGAAACGGAACAAACGCTACGCCAACAGAGCCACGTGTCCTGCGGAATTCAGCTCAAAAAGAAGGAAAATCGAGACCGAAAATGAACCAACCGCTGTGCCACGGGACAGAAGTGGGAGTAGAACTTCCGATCGGGATGAACGCGTCAAGGATGATGCAAATGAGATCGTGTCGCATACCGAGTCGAGAATCAAAGGTGCAAACAGCAACATCAGGACACGGATGGTCGAGAAAGAGGATCGAGTTACGGGGAACGATTCCTGCGAAGTGATTTTCGTCGGACCGAAGAAACGGAACAAACGCTACGCCAACAGAGACACGTGTCCTGCGGAATTCAGCTCAAAAAGAAGGAAAATCGGGTCCGAAAATAAACCAACCGCTGTGCCACGGAACAGAAGTGGGAGTAGAACTTCCGATCGGGATGAACGCGTCAAGGATGATGCAAATGAGACCGTGTCGCGCTGCTATGCGACGGCGGAATATTTAATGAACAAGTACAAACTCGATAAGCAGTCGATAACGTTAGTACCGTGTAGAAAATGACGGCGGAGTTATCCGAAGTTTTCTTGTAAAAAAATGCGCAAACCTAATAGCGCAAACGTAATACATAGCCAATACTCGTAGTTATGTTAAACGGTCCTCGCACTTAAGGACGATACGTCGTAATTAGCTCCACTTATCGCGTGGTCGTAGAAAATGACTCTATTACGAAATCGATTGGGATTTTCAAAATCGCTTTCGATAAAACAAAACGACGCTTTACAGTTGCTACCTCTTTTGTAGACAGATCTATATCACAGCGATAGCAGTAGCAAAGTAGGTCGAAGAGTCATTCTGCTCGTAAAACATCAGGCTCGCGCACCCACGCAACAGGTGACATCGCGTATGATCCATTGTTTGACGCAGAGGAGATTCTCCATGCATATTCGGTATTAAAATAGTAGTTCTAGCGGAGCGATCGTGAATGGAAATTTCACCGATGAAACGATCCCGAAGGCAAATTGAGAAATATTTTAATATTCCCGCAGAGCTGAACAAGCAGATACAAGTCAATCGTAATTGCATTAGATTCGGCGCGTCGAACGGCAATTGTCTCGGAATTTTTGGCACTCGGATCGGCTTAATATAATTCTGCGGTTTAAGCCCGACGCAGTGAAATTGATTGCTGCGCCCGGTTGCCTAGAAGCTGAGGTCTAGACAACTTCATCAACTCGGGCAATAAAGAACATGCAGTTGGTTAATCGTTTTTGCTCGTAAATGACCATTTGTTTGCTATTAAACGTAAATCAATATGCACATAACGGCCGTTTATTTTGTGAATTATAATATTGTGACGATATAATAGTTCAAAAAAGTAATAATCTAGCAATAAAACTGAAGTTATGCCATTTCAAATAATTCGCGGTGAAATATTTCCTATACTAAAGATTTTCATTAAATATCACTTTATGCACAATTACGAGTTCAATTAACCAATGTAATGTAACATGATTCCAATTAAAAACACAAATTTAACATGAACAAACGGCTCAAGTCTTATCTGAAATATTTTTAATTAGTGTGTTTTCAGCATAGACATATAGAGATAGACTGCGCCGTCTTATGGGCGAGTTGAAGCCCACAATGGCGGCGCGCGGTACAAAGAGTGAGAGAGAGAGCATTAGCCGGGGTCCATAGCGCTCTCTTTCTATATGATGTGTCGACACATCAATTAGAAAGAGAGCGCTATGGACCCCGGCTAATGCTCTCTCTGTCTCGCACGCCGCCATTGTGGGCTGCAGCGCTTCGTTCAGGCCGCGCAGTCTATCTCTATATGTCTATGGTTTTCAGTTACATTTCATCCTGTATCTAACTTCATGGTTTTGTCTCTTTCTAATTTGTTTACGCTTTTAACACAACAAATCTAAGAAGCGTCGTTATTTTTCGGTGTCTTCCTAATTATAATTGATAACTTAGAAGCAACGTTAGCGTGCAACAATAAAGTACGGTTTGGTAACTGGTCTAACAAGTTATCGAATTCGTAAATCCAAAAATTATGGAACGTTGCATACAGGTAGAGTAACAGGCTAAAATTGCCGTGCATGCGCGAGAAATCTTCAGAAATCTTGCACAATATCTCACCACTGGTCTAAGGTCGCCGTATCAGTGTGTCCAGACAGGGGTAATCGAAAAAAGGAATCGGGGGGAATACAAGTACCCCCTCTCTGATGACCAGAGTAATATGTGACCATATGTGACACGTTGCGCGACGAGAATAGAGTGAGGCAGAGTGAGGCGAATGGAAGACACGTTGCGCGTGCGCGATACGGACTGAACGGTGGAATAGGATAGTGGAAGGGGATAAGGTGGAGAGCCTGGAGGGGGAAAATCTGGCCACACTGTACCGTATATACATATATGGTCTATATGTAATTCTAAGAAAAATAATCAGTAATATAATATAATATAAACAGTTATATATTTAGTATAATGAATCCTTTAACGTAAGTATATTACTCTCATTAGAAAATGTAAATACAATTATCTAATTTTTTCTAGAATTTGTTATAAAATGATTTTAGAAATGTTAAGAACATTCAAAAACTAGGAGAACAAGAGTTACTGAGAGGCAGTAAATCATCATGGCACGATCAATACAGAGATAGCGCATGGATTTTTGTTGGTGGTTTACCATATGATTTGACAGAAGGTGACATTATAACCATCTTTTCACAGTAAGCATTTAATTATTTTCTGAATTCAATGTCTATCTAAAATATAGATATATTAATAGTATAAATGAATTTAATCGAATAAACAGTAATTATATTAAATTCTCTTAGGTATGGAGAAGTAGTAAATATAAACTTAATTAGAGATAAAGACACAGGTAAGCAAAAAGGATACGGATTCTTGTGCTACGAGGATCAAAGAAGTACAGTTTTAGCTGTTGACAATTTTAATGGTACTAAGGTATGAGTATTCTCCATTACATATAATACATTGCTTAAATTAACACCTTGCTGACCAGATATTTTGAACCAGAACTGTCCCATGTTGCCAACTATAATTTCTGCACTTGAATAGGAAATGAAAAAAATTTAAATAAACTTCAATCAAATTCGTTTGTGGTCTAATGTCAGATTCATTACTATCTTCTAATGAAGTATCATCTTCCAGATGACTATCGAGGTCGTTCAAAGAGTTAAATAAAATGTATGCTCATCATTCGCTCAAAAGTTCTTCACTGCCACAATGTATTCTTTTTTTAGCTCTTACCACATTAAAAGATAGATGGAAACAATCAGAAATATTGCATTTCGCATCTCTGGAAATACTGACTGCATAATTAACTCCATGCCTTATAATATCGTGTCAGACTCGTGATGAACATTCAGTACTTGGCGAGCTACATGTTCGCATATTCTTAAACCTACCCTGTATATATATATATATATATATATATGTATATGTGTGTTAGTAATCTCCTTTAAACCGAGATGAAATTCTATTTTGGTTTCGTTAATGGATAGTTATTGGAGAACATGTAGGCATACAATGGATATAAA
This sequence comes from Lasioglossum baleicum, assembly GCF_051020765.1. Classification (NCBI taxonomy): domain Eukaryota; kingdom Metazoa; phylum Arthropoda; class Insecta; order Hymenoptera; family Halictidae; genus Lasioglossum; species Lasioglossum baleicum. Next base: position 20,454,174 of record NC_134931.1, read on the forward strand.
TTTTCTCCTTTTTTAGGAAATTACAAACTACAAAGAAAGTTCTAATCACTGAAACTGTAAAATAAATCGTAGTGACCAGTCAGCAAGGTGTTGAGTGACAGAATTCAATTGTAGCATTAATTATATTTATTATTATATTAATTATATTATATATCTCAGATTTTAGGAAGGACAATACGAGTTGATCATGTTGCAAATTATAAAGCACCAAAAGATTCAAAAAATATTGACGAAGAAACCAAACAATTAAGAAAAGAAGGTTGTGCTCCAAAAACTGTTTAGCATTAAAGTTATACGTATATACATTAGTGTATTTTTATTATGTTTCTTACATTATAAAAAATCATTACATCAATAAAATAATATATATCACAGTCACACAGTGATCTGATTCCCTCATAGCACTTCGCCTACAACCGTCACGCGTCACCTGATAGGTGTAGGTTCACCTCATGGACATAGCATTGATAGCATTCCTATGTCCATAGTCCATGATTCGCCTACAATCCACAGCTTACTCTAATCACTAATATATATATATATATATATATATATACATTGATATACATATATATAAGATATATAGCCTGATATAGCCGTGCTGAACAACGTGGCAGCACTGGACCCTGGACCCCCCCTCAGGAACCTCTTATTTCCGGGTTCTGCAGGAGTTTTGGGACACCCTGTATAAATATGTAGTGTCATTTGTCATTTCATTGTTTCGTGGGTTTCGTTGGTTTCGTCAGGTTTCGTGCAGGTTTCGTGCAGTTTCGTGATAGAATAGAGACTTTTGGGTTTATACATATATGCTGCTTCATGCTGCTTACATATACAGTATATAGTAATAAATGTTATTCGTTCACATAATGACTGCTGCTGATATAATTATTTTTATGAAGTTTGATAACCATTTATTCTGGTTTACTTAACATGTGACACACACATGTTTTAACACCTATCGGCAATGGCAATGAAAATTGATGTACCAGTGCCAGTTTAAAGTATTGTAATGAACTCAAACAATTACATATTGTTATATCAAATCTGTACAGAAAAAATGTACATACACATCATGCATCAGTGAATGTATATAATACATTACGTGTAACATCGAGTTAGAACATGTTCCTTCAAATTCTCATGAGAAATAGCCTTTGTTTTTGGTTATGACAATTATGAAATTATTAAAAATTCAAAGATCATACTCGACATGAATTAGAGCAATAAAAATGGTTATAACGAAGAATCACTCGATAAGTAGATCGTCTAGTTGTTTACGAAAATATCGGATACTCTTTCTATTTGGTATTACTGTACTGTGTATACAAATTTATTTAGCACATACATTTTTTGGTTTGGAAATTCGAAATCGGAAATCTAGTCGATTGTATTCGGGAGAAGTAAGTCTCGCTTACTTTCTTATTGTTTGCATTGTACATGTTGTTGATAATTGGACAAACATTAATTGCATTTAATGGTATTACACAGGACGATATATCTCAATCCGAAGAAGATGAAGGCTTACCGAAAGGTTTACGTCAATTGAAACTTCCACCCGATAAGCAAATTAATGGGAATAAGGTCTCGCAATCTCAGCGAAACCAAACTACTAGAATTAAATTAGATCATAAATCATTAAACTTTATACCATCTTGCGAGTTCAATGGCAGAGAAGCCGTGAGTGCTGTAACACGTGCACAAAGTCAAACATGCAAACAGCGCATTGTCAATGTGACGTGCCTTAATCAACAAGGGTTATTATATCCAGAGAAGATACAGTCTCTATGCCCTCACTCTCCAGGATTTATAGAGAAACCTGTCAGTTTAGGATGTTTCAAAGACGATAAAGCATTGCGCCTACTTTCTGGTTATTATCATGTTTTCAAAGGGAACAATTCTCCAGATCAATGTGCTTTCTTATGTCTGCAATCAGGGTATTTGTACGCTGGCACTGAATATTCGTAAGTATAATTGCACCAATCGATGCAGTTTGTTGTGCTCTACATAAAAGTACTAACATACTTATGCCCTAAAAGTTCTGGAGTACCTATGTTATGTTCCATTATAAATCAGAGAGCTTTTAGCTTCGATAACTTCCTAACGAATAAGTTTAGGGCATAAGTATGTTAGTACTTTTATGTAGAGCACAACAAACTGCATCGATTGGTGCAGACAAAAATGTAATTCTGATGCACTGATGCACAAAAGTGCATAAAATTAGTTGCGTAGTATGCACCGTGTAATGCCATTCAACTTTTTCTTATAACATTTTCCTCTATTCCCGACCATTTAGTAGGTACAGCCTGTTCCAGTTGCGTGGGACACCCTGTATATTTTTAATTTTAAAGGACGGGGGGGGGGGCTGTAGTATTAATTAATAAATAAATTTCGTTTCTATTTAAAGAATTTTAGTAAATTGTAATACCATGTGTGGTGTGTGCGAGAAGCAGACTAAAAGGGATGAATTAAAGCTAAATATATTCCCTTAAAATTATACAACTTTCACATGTTTTTACATGCGTTTCATTAATGTTTAATTCCAGTGTTGAATGTTTCTGTGGAATGGACAAACCACCGCAATTAAAACGATTACCAGATTCTAGCTGTAATATGAAGTGTCCCGGTAATCCGAAATATTCTTGTGGTGGATATTTAACAATTAATGTGTTTTGGACTGGAATTCAAAGTAAGAATCCAAAGAAATAAGTAAAAGAAAAACGTATAACTTTTAAAAATTATAAATCTCTATAGAATATTACTTCTTTATTAATAGGATTTAAAGCACGGGAAGCTAGAAACGCAAGTGTAGAAAGTGAAAATGAGAAACCTATTCGAATAGCTTATTTACTAACAGTAAACGGCAGAGCGAGTCGGCAAGTTAAACGCCTCATTAATATTCTTTATCATCCTTCACATTTATTTTATATTCATGTTGACGCGGTAATTAGATAATTCTGCTTTCAAGTTTAGCAAGTGTCCATATCATTATAATGTTTAATGTAATTTTCCAGCGACAAGATTATCTCTATAGAGAAATGTTAGAGGTGGAAAAGTCATGTAAAACAAGCAATATTAAAGTAGCGAGAGGAGAAGGATTGCGACATGCAAGCATTTGGGGTGGCGCGAGCCTTTTAACAACTCTTTTGAAGTCTGCAGAACAAATGCTTGCGCATCAACATCATTGGGATTTTCTTGTGAATCTCTCGGAGTCTGATTTTCCTATAAAAAGTAATGCACAATTAGTTCAGTTTCTAAGTTTAAACAAAGGCATGAATTTCGTGAAGTCACACGGCAGAGAAGTTCAACGTTTTATCACTAAACAAGGTTTAGATAAAACTTTCGTAGAGTGTGAAACTCGTATGTGGAGAATAGGCGATAGAAAGTTACCCAATGGTAAAGTTTTTCGTTTCGTCCGCTTTCAACATTATTCGTACAACATAATTTTAATAGAAGTGAACCGTTATGCTTTTAGGTATTCAAATCGATGGTGGTAGCGATTGGGTGGCTTTAAGCAGAGATTTTGTGGAGTATGTCGCTAGTCCGGTTCCAGATATATTAGTGACTGATTTATTAAAAGTGTTCAGATACACTTTACTTCCCGCTGAGTCCTTTTTTCATACAGTTTTACGCAATTCCAGATTTTGCAATACATATATAGATAATAATTTACATGTTACAAACTGGAAAAGGAAGTTGGGATGTAAATGCCAGTATAAAGCGGTAGTCGATTGGTGCGGTTGTAGTCCGAATGATTTCAAACTTGAAGATTTTAGCAGAATTCGAAATACCATAGACCGGAACTTATTTTTTGCTCGGAAATTTGAGTCTATTATCGACCAAAGAATTATAGACAGAGTGGACGAATGGTTGTACCCTGAGAAAATAAATGAAACCGTTACAGCTAAAGGCTACGACGCGTACTGGCAAAGTTTATATCATGCAGCAGACTTGAGTCCTTTGATTGATGATGCACAACTAACTATTTCGAATTCCTTAGCCAGACTAGTATTTAAGAAACTGAAGATAGACTACGATGAAATTCATCTATTAGAAACGACTGCCTATTTTAAACAAAATCAGTATGTTGGCATATTAATTCGCGCAGACGTTGTAATAAAGCAGTCATTAGCTCAACAAAAACACGCGGAAAAAGTAGAAGCTCTGGTCTATTTAAGACGTAATTTTTCTACTAGCAGAGAATGGTTAGGAAAGATACAAAGTTTATCAGTTAATACCGACTATGATCAAAAAGAGAAAACATTTAGAAATTTAGTCGGAAGTATAGGACCATACTCGTATCCAATTTTATTATATGAATTTGATTCCGGGATGACTACACCGCAAAATTTATCGATACTCTGGGTGGACCCGTACGGACGATTAGCAGATATTAATTCTATACAAGTTGAAGAAATGACATTAGTAATTATACAATTTCTTTTAATCGACAATATTTTTTTCATGAAAATCTTTCCACTGTAAATAATTAATGTATTATTTATTTATTTTCAGACAGGGTATGTTAAACCACAGTTCAGTGAACACTTGGTTGCGGGTACATGGAGTTTACTTTTAGTTACCGATTCCATGTCAGTGGCGAAAGTGAATTTTTTGGTAACTCCATTGGGATATTGGAAAAATAAAAAGATTGACCCGGAAAAAGCAAAAACAGTAAATAACGCATCAGGTGACAGTTACGACGTTACTGAAGAGATGAATAAAAAGTGGTCCCACTTATTACACTCTGTAAATTTTCGCGAGCGAACTGCATATAGCACCGGTGATGAAAATAATGTCAATTCTAATTTGGATCAATGGATAGACAGATTAGTACAGGAACACTATGAGATTGACAAAATATGCAATGCTAACGATGTCACCATTTCCGAAGTAAAAGTGCAGAAGTGTATTAATACTTATTGGAGCTCATTGAGCCCAGATTCAAAGGCTGATATCAGTAACTTATGTTAAAAGTATTGATTAGTTTTTTAAATATGTGCCATTTTCAACACTTTTAAACTTTAACATGAACCTACTAAATATGCATAAGGTTAACAATTTTTTTAGATATTTTTATATCAAGTAAATACTATATATATATATAATTATATATATATATACGTATCCGTAAGAGTATTTTAAAAGTATATATTACACCCATAAAATTAAAGAATTCTTCTTCTATAACAAAGATAACTTTTTTCCACTTTCCTTTGTATTCAATCTTTCTAATTAATTTTAACATAATGAAAAGGTATCTTATTGGTCGACCGTTTTTGTGTTTAAAGTTTAAAGCATCGAACGTGTACATGCCTTATTATATCTACGGTATTTTCTGTACTAACAAATGACAAGCATATGAAAATTGATTTAAAGTTTTGATACATTTTCGAGTGAAGTAGACGTACACCCGAATTACATGAAAAAGTTCGATTTCAACATAAAATCTAGATCTTTATTAGCAAGGTTATTTATAATTTTTATTTAATATTCAACTTGAAGAAACTTTTACTTATGGTAATATTGCTTTTCTTATTGAATTTGCCACAGCTAAGTGTATAATCAGCTTTTATATACTTAGCAGGGACACACCCAGTCAGCCAGGCCTGCTCCGAGCAGATATCGAGCACAACCCAGCGAGCAGATGGCGGACATTATCCCAGTCAGCCAGAGGCCAAGCCGAGCAGAAAGCGAGCCCAGCCACCGGGCAGGTGGTGGGTAGTATCCTGTAAGAACGCTGCTCGGAGCATTGGATGCTCGGAATCTACTCGGAATCTGCCGGGCCCGCCCTGGCGGCTGGCGGTGCAGCTGCGGACGCAGCGCCCCGGTATCTATCCAGTGCAGTGTCGCCAGGTCGCCAGCAATCGAGGGGTATCAAGTACCCCCTCTCTGATGACCAGTCCAGTCTACGGCACGTGCACCGTGGTCTACGGTCTTAGTGGGGGACGTTGGAGTGTGCGCATGGTGCTGGAATGGGATAGTGGAAGGGAAAAGGAGGAGAGTAATTTAGGCTCAATTCAGCCTCCACTGGCGACACTGATCTAGTGTCGTAGACTGACGTAGACCACGATCACGATGCCCGTGCCATAGACTGGTCTGGTCATCAGAGAGGGGATATTTATATTCCCCTCGATTTTCTCGATCTGGCGACACTGTATCTGCCTACAAAGCATCGGCCCGACAGAAACTGCCGGGCAGATAGAAGGAAGCTCGGTCCTGGATTCTGCCTCCCCGCAAGATGACAGCACGACGGCGCAGAATCTCTCCCCACCAACTCGTCAATTAGAAAGAGAGAGCACTCCTGTAGCTATATTGCTCTCTTTCTCACTCCTTGACTTGACCCGTCTTGCCAGGACCGAGCTGCCTTCCATCTGCCCGGCAGATACTTGGGAGGAGGATGCCGGGCAGCTGCGGACGGAGGTGCCCGGCAGAAAGCATTTGACTATTAGTGATCCTATCCGAACAACGCTCGAAGCATAGGATGCTCGGAATCTGGACGAATTTGCCGGGCACACCCTGTCAGCATAAAGCGCTACCTCTGCTGACGCAGTTGCGTGGTAATCTCCTGGCAGTGTCTGCCCGGCAGAAGCTTCCGAGCAGATGGAAGGCAGCTCATTCCTGGATTCTGCCTCGCCGTAACACCGAGGACCGAACTGCCTTCCATCTGCCCGGAAGCTCCTGCCGGGTCTTTCTGTCAGCAGCAAGCGTTGCCTCTGCTTACGCAGCTGCCCGTCCAAAACCGAGCATTTGGCTGACTGGGTATATATAGTTTATTATAATGCTGTACTGTGTAATATTAATTACAACTATAGTTTTCAAATGTATTTACAGAATTTATATTATATTTATACAAAACATTGTTACATGTGCCTTCAATTTTATTCAGGATTAGAACATTTTGATTTCACTAATTAATCATATGTATATATATTATAATGATTATAAACAATTGTTTTTTGTTCTGAAGTTTAACAATGATACAGTATTACATGCCAAGAATAGTGTACCATATATTTTGTTTTGTATAAACTTCTATTGTTTGTTCATAGTACTGTTTTAATTCTAACATAGTTCAAGTTTTGTTGTTTCTCCCTTGTATGTATTAAATTTATTCTTCCAAATTAAAAGAAAAATGGAGAGACTTCATGTACTTTTAAGATTATACTGTACATAAAAATTGTATTATATACACTGTACAATAAATTGGATACAAACTATACAAGCTAAAATTAAATTTTGGCATATTCTTTTAATATACTGCGACTCAGAATAATATTCGGACGCTCTAAAAGAGACGATAACTTTCTTAATATCGTACTATACGATTTGAACTTTTCTGTGAAGCTAGAGCAATTAGTTTATTACAGCATGTGAAAATAATTTTTTTTAAAAATAGCAATTGATCGGAATTGTAGAAAAAATAGTGAAAGTTGCATTTTACAACTTGCATTTATGTATTGTCACTATTACTTTTTCTCGAGGTTAATAAACTAGATTACAGCAATATACATTGACAAATATGTATATTAAATTTAAATATAATTTGTGAAGTTTCGTCTAACAAGTAAAATAGAAGACTCGATCTTTTCAGTTTGAAAACATTTTCGTGACTGATTTATGTATAAATATTATCATTATTTATCGTATCGCTTATATTATAAGATATTTTGTGTTTGTTTCCTATTTGTATTAGTTTAAACATTTAAGATTACGTTCAGAACAAATTAATTGTTATCAATTTTTCATAAGTGACTTAAAATGATATTTTCATTAAATACTTTGATTAAATAAGAAAGTTGATGAAAGCTTTAAAAAAAATTTACTCGCTCGATACAGCCGGTATTTATAAATAAAGTTGTGTATAATAAGAATTTTAAATTATACAGCTTACTTATTTTTAAAAAATATTAGCGCAGTTTTTATATACGCACCAATACGCACTGATACGCACCAATACGCACTTATCAGAGCACTTATATATATATTCCATGCTCTATGGCAGTCTATGGAAACTATTATACCCATGATGGAAACTAACAAAAATTTGTACACGAAAATTCCTACGTATATATTTACTTACGTTCTTACGTTCCTACTATTTATAAATCGTGCAACACAACAATATTCTTAACAGATTCTGGGACCACATTTGTCGCGTGATTTCATATACTCAGTAATTTATATTAACAATTTTTTGAGAGTAATGGATTATTTTACTTGCCAGATAAAACTTCACAAATTAGATTTAAATTTAATACATTTGTAAATGTATTTTGCTGTAATCTAATTTATTAACCTTAAAAAAAACAAAATCATGGTGACAATACATAAATAGATGTTCAAAATAGTATAACAATTATGTTATAAAGTAGTTTATAATTGTGTTTTATCTGCTCTAATTTATAAAACTAAATAGATAACACTAAAACATAACCACACGTACGATTTATATATGGTAAAATCACAAACGTGAAAATGTATAAACTATTGTGTCAGAGATTTATTTATCGGAGTCAGTATACATCGTTTTGTATACGTCAATGTCACGCTGACATTAAATGGAAAAGCAAAGATAAAGGCAGAGTGTCCGATATGAAAACATATTGGTTTAATAGATACATAGATTATATTAAAAATTATGATCGTGTATTAGAAAAGAACTTTCCGCAAACAATGCAGGTATATCGCATGTTTCGAGTTGGCACTGGAGAATTTGTAACAGAATTTAAAAGATATATCACTGTGATACAAAAACCAGATAGAAGTTTAACAACAGAGGAGTTAAGATTATCTCATACAATGGGCGCAGACTTAAGAAAAATGTGTCCCGTTTTATTAATACTCGCTGTACCTTTTACAAATTATATAGTATTTCCTCTAATATATTATTTTCCAAGATATCTTCTCACTTCTCATTACTGGACAGAAGAGCAAAAACTTAAGTTTATGCTGTTAGATCAGAAAAGGCGATTAAAACATAATAGACCGTTGTTTAGATGTATGCAAGCGGAACTACGTACTATTAAAAAGAAACCATTGAAAGCGAAATGGAACGATGTTATTGCGTGCCTTGGTAGTGGCACGCATCCGCATATAAATGATATTATTGCCTGTTCTGAATTATTCGCTGATCGGCCATACGCATTAAAGAAACTTAAAAGCAGGCATATAGTATGTAATATGCTTTTAATTAATTCTACATAGAGCTACGGAACAATATGCTTGTGTTTATTGTAATTCTATAAATTTCATAAACGATGTAATAATTCTGTGAATCATATTTTAGAAAGAATTGCTTATCGTACATGACATATCTACTTGGAGACTTTTTAAGAAAAGAAAATTAATTGAAAGAGGTATGCTTATTAAACATATGGACGAAGCCATACAAAGAGAAGGAGGTGTTACAAAATTATCGAAAGATGCGATACGTTGGGTGTGCATATTAAAATTATGATTTACATTTTTAACATACTTCTGTTATAAATTATATATTATCAACATTATATAAAATAAGATAAGAATCAAGAATAACAATACTACGATCTTCGTTTCGTTTACAAGTTATTAACAATTAAAATGTATCGATTGCATAGCGGATGAACCAGTTAGCTCTATATCTTTATCTCTGTCTTTCGCACAACTACTTTTGCATTATCTTCGTCATTCGCATGATGTCTATCCTCGTATCTTCTTAAATAATTTTAAAATATATATCTATATATATATATAATTTGAAAACAAAATTGTAACCACAATATTATTATTCTTGATTTTCATTTTATTTTACATTTATGAACTCATTCCGTAAACGCGCACTTACCTTGCGCAATTATATAGATATACGCTTGTATATACATAAATTATGTATTGTTTTAGGCACTCTTTTTCAGAGGTGTTAATCCTGAAACTATGTCGATAGAGAGTATGCAAAAATGGCTTACACAGTGGCTGGAAGTATCAAACACTGTTAATGAAAATACAATTTCATTGTTATTACATTGCCCAATATTGTTGGCATATAATCATTCTTCTAACTGGAAACTTATATACGGATGATGTGTTTCGAAATATATATAAAAGTATTTGTAATATTATACGTAGGTATTGTGCAAATATAATATTTAATTAGTGTTCACGACATGGGAATTTCTTTTAGTTTTGGAACATAAAACCGAGAGAATGATTAAATCTTCATTCTCTACTACATATTATAGACATGTACCCATAGTTAGAGACCGGGAATCCCCGGCCAGGCCTGGCTGACTGGGTACACTTTCATCCAGAAGTCACCGGACGCTTATTATTAAAATTTGTACCAGCTTTGATACACTTCTCTTATTCTATCTGACTCATCCCACAATTCTCAATCTCCTTTTCAAACATTTATTGAAATTGTATACATATATATTTAATTTTGCATTCAGATATTGTTGTATAATAGCTACATATAAAAAAAGAAAACAATAAAGTCAAGCTGGAAACTTGGATCCTTGTTTAAATTAATGTTTTGCAAAAAATAAGCAAGTATCCGGTGACTTATAGACAGAAATATATATAGTAAAAAGGTTTTACAGAAATTTGGAACGGGAATAGAAGATGGTATTGGGTTTGAATCCATAAAAAATATGACACTCTGTGTAAAGAGAAAATACTTTCATTTCAGCAAGTGTACACTTTTCTTCATTTATACATAAGTATGTATATATACATGTTATAAAATATAAGTTTTTTGTCTCTTGTATACACCTAGATACAGTATAGTACAAAATGTAATTTTATATCGGATATGAAATATTAATTTCACTTACGATCAGATTCTAAATGTGATATGTTAATAGAAATAAATAAAGTACACAAGTATACTACGGTGAAAGACTGAAAAAATATATATATAAAAAAAAGAAAGATTTTTATACATAGAATTAATGTTTACATTAATCAATAGGTATGTAGGCAGGTAGATTGCCAATTGGCGGTCGTTTTATTACTTTAGCATCAGAAACATCCTCTGATATAGAATTCTCAAGAGTAAACTCGAAATTTACAGTATCGTCAAGTATTTCTATTATACTATCAGTCTGAGCTACAGCCTTCATAAGGTTTAACTTTTTAATAAGACCGTCTCTTCTTTTATTAAAACTTTTATCAGCAACTGTGTCCGTTTGCTCGTAATATCTGAGTCTGTTTTCATTATTGGAAGGGGACATGTCGTTCAATTTTGGATGTGTTATCTGATCATTACGCACATTGTACTTTCGTTTTAAATGATTCTGTTTCGTTAAGGATGTTTGTGATTTGTGAGGGTAAGGACAATGCTTACCTTTGCTGCACTTCTCCATTTTCTCAAATTCTGGACATAGATTTTCGTGACGTTGTTTGCACTGTAAGAGAAAAAACTTCTAATTTATTTCACATTAGGCTTTTAATATATTGTTACCATTATATAAATAAATATATGATACAATTGATAAATAATAGGACCAATACATACACAGAGGTATTTTTTGTTTCATTGAATCTTTTCTGACGTTATTTCATTCTATACAAAACAGCTAATTAAATTTATATATACAAAACGGATATCTTATTGAAATACATATATGAAAATATATGCATACATTAAGTTCGTTTGAAAAATTGTTACTTTTAAAGGATCATATAAAATTTTACATTTTAATCGTTAAAGAAAATCTAATGTAAGTAAAAACAATGCAATATAGGTGAGGATATTACGTCAGCGATGCACGTGTAAATAGTAATTTTTTATTTAGGATTTTAGGATTCTTACTGTTGTACGTATGACGCATAAAAATATATCCATATTACCTCTTGACCTTTAGCACAATATCCTTGCAAAAATTCTCTACAGATTGGGGTGTTAGAAGAAACTTTAATGTGACGGTATGGACATCCATCCCTTGTACAACAACCTTCTAAAAAATATTTACATGTTGGCATTTTTTCAGGACCTATATCATGAGACAACGGGCACTTATCTAGTAAGCAATTTCCTTGGAGAAATCTGAAAACATTTTATCGTTTCAGAGTTAAGTCGAGTATTCTTTCTTTATATATACCGCAACAAAGCGCGCGCGCTAAACTTACTTTCTACAAAGAGAAATTTGCTTTTTGTCATGACGTTTTAGACAAGTTCCTTTCTCATGATTAGAACAGTATCCAAATCGTTGGAATATTAAACAAGGTTGATTGTTTTTCTGCATTTTGTTACGCAGTATTTGTATACTTCTCTGTTTAACTTTGTTGCTGTAATTTTCACAGTTTAGAGTTATTATAATAATACGAAAGACCTACAAGATTTTGTAGAAATGCGACAGGTAAAGTAAACTTAAAATTAGAAAGATTAATTATAAAGATGCACAGTGTAGTTATTCGTTTCATTTTAACGAATACGTTACTATTAGGCTGCAGATCTTTACGTAAAATAAAAATTCTCTTCGTCGATTGTAAGAAATATGAGCCAAATACAAATATCGACTATCTTCTATCAGCATTCACAAATTAGTGTAATCTCTTTGCTGTTTAAAAATTTGACAAACACAATTTTCCAGCAAATGCATAAAATCTGCAGTCTAATTATTATTTACTACATTGTTTCTTGCTTTAAGAAAGCGTTGCATACCTAATATTAGTTTTATAGTTACTCTTCTGAGATAAATTGGGTGAAAGTTTTGATCCAGTAACTTTATTAACTATTTTCATTCTGGAATTTCCTAACGCTTCTTTCAAAGGTTTTATCCTACACAATTTTTTTCCGTTTGTAGCCACAATAAATTTATCACTTTTTATATTTGTTGTATGTTTTTCTGTAGTAAAATAACAAATTCCTATATATCTTTATACAGTAAACGATGTCAGTATGTTATCACTTACTTTTCGCTCCATAACTTTTCCGTACTAATTGGTTTTTAGAGGACTTGTAGACAATTCCGGCGATTGTAATTAATTCCATTTTTTTATTTCTACAATTATCAAATCGTTATTTCTAAACTACAATTTCACGTTATCGAGTTATAGTAACCAGATAAAATACATACATGACTTTCGCCTGAGTTTGATTCAAATGGTCTTTGACAATAATAGTCTTTGGAATAGTTCTATCTATTCTATATTTATTTATTTTAGGTTTTATAATTGGAGATTTCATGGAAGTTGTATATTTGCTAATCGATTGCTGCGAAGTGTTTATCGTTTTGGTTTTCAAAAGTTTATTGGAAGAAGGTTTAACAGTCTTTACTAAGTTTAACGATTTCTTCATTTTGGAAATTTCTGTTTGGGAAGCATTTAAAGACTTTCTTGAACTTCGCTTTACACGTATAAGTTTTCTTTTAGACAAGAGTACAATGTTTGAATTACTTTTTCTGGGGCAATTGACAGTTCTTACAGAGTTTACATTTTTAATAAATTTTAGTCTTGAACAAACTGGATGGCTAATGGTCGGCGTTACTGTTTCTTTCTGTTCGACTGGTTTAGGTTGCATCGACGAAGATAATTTTTTAATTAATTTTGGATTTACATAGACAGACTTCTTTATAGAGTTTTGCTTTGGCAAGAAGTTATCTTTAATGTTCGTTGTTACTTGTATAGAATGATTTCCAGTGTTTTCATTAGAATTGATAACACTTTTCATCATTTTTGGATTAATGTGCACCAAAGATTTCTCCTGTAATCTTGGATTAATATGTATAGAGGAATGTTGCGGTTTAAAATTCGGATTAATGTATACATTAGTAGTTGTTGTTTCGTTATACGAAGAACCACTGCAAGTTTTAGAAAGTGTTTCGGATTTCTGAAGTGAATTTGCACATTTAACAGATTTTGTAATGCCCGCGCTTCGATTCGGAAAACTTTCTTTCGTGTGGCAAGATTTGTCTAACGATTTCTGCTTATGATGTTCTATTAAACCTGAAATAGATAACATTATTTCATTATAAAGTGGGAATTCAGATAAAATAATTAATGCAGAGGCAGTTTTTTCGACGCTTAGTTGTCACATCTTTTATTGTGACCTCCCACTGTACTATGTAACTGTTTTCTTTGGAATATTTTTTCCTCATATAAATAATCCTAAAAAACATATAGGTATAATGTTTCATCGATTAGCAAATATAATTATTTCATAGAAATACGCGAATAGAAAATGTAAAAAAATCTAATTAGAACAAAGAAATAATTAGCTTCGTAAGAGTAAGGTTGTACAGTTTAAAATTACAAACTCGATTGATTCCTATGAATCTCATTGTTGCGATTGATACAAATAAATCGAAAAATTATGATACATATAAGGAAACAATTTTTCAACTAGCTTTTTAAAGAAAGGAAGAAAATAAAATTAGGTTTATAAATTGTACAAGAGATTTGGAAACAATGAAACTTATACATTGCTTATTGAAGATTGCTATAGATAAAATAAATAAATGTACGAAATAACGGTTTCTTAAATTACTGCTAGGAACGAATTATTTGTTGCGTATGTAAAGTGTATGTTAACGCAAGAATATTTATATTTAGCTATATATCAGTGTATATATATATTATTTGTTAGAAGCTGTAACGATTTCAATTATTGTACATATTTAGTTTTTAAAGTTTATCATAATAAATGTCATGAACATTTAAGTGTATATAAATAATTTTTGCGGGACACACTTCGAACATGTGAGAGAAGTTTTTTTCTATGTCATTGTGTATAATAGAGAAGTTATTCTGAATACAAAACTTACGTGTCAAATATTGGATTTCTTTTAATAAACTTTCATCCATATTTGATCGTTCCATACTGCGTTTTTATGTAAACATAAAAATTCAATAAATAAAAGAAGAAACACTTGAAAATAACAACTTTGTGATGCAACAATTTCTTTCCCTAATTACGTTACGAAGCAATTGCAGCATTTACAGCATGCCTCCCACTTCCCACTGCTATAGAAACAAACTAACCAAACTATCAAAATCAAACACCAATTGGCTTCGAAGACGTGAAACCGTGAGAGAGTGATATTAACACCACAAGTGTGCGATAGTGGAACTACTGCTTCTGTTACGGTCAAATGGCGGCAGTTTTTGATTTGAATGTGGTTTATTATGACACGTATTGAAATGTTTCCCGATGGCTCTCTCTATTCGCGATAATTTATACCAGAGTTTTTTTCATAAACGGTAAACATTCAAAAAAAACTGAAGAGGAGGAAGTTAGTGATCCCAGTGCTTCGATTGTGGACACCTTTTCTCGCGCATGCGCAGCGATTTCAGCCTCAGTAACGTAAGCTTCTCGATAAAATGGGATTCCTTGAGCACCCCGCAGAATTAAAAAAAAATGTATATGATTTGATTCTGAAAAATGAATGTATAACAAGTGTATTGTGTATATTTTGTAACTCGTAGAACACGTCCTGGAGTACTTTTGTCCGGTAAGATTATTTCGGTACATTCCCGCCAATATAGCTGCCTCAGGGCTCTAGCCGCTCTGCAACCCAATAGTGGATACGTTACTGTTTTCTCGCGCATGCGCGAGAAAAGGTGTCCACAAACAAAGCACTGGCTGATTCGGATCCGATATCCGATATCCGATTGGATCCGATGCATCCAACTCATTAGATTTGTCGTCATGCACCATCATGCACTTCGCATTTGATTAGAGCTTTTGATATATATGTATATAGTATATATATATATATATGTATATATATATATATTTATCGTTTCATTTTATTCGATATGTTATCATTATGTCAATTTGACTCACGAAGGACACATTAAATGCACATTAAGTTGCGAAAATGATGGACGGATGAAGGTTAGTTAACAATATATAAGAAAACACATATAAGTAAATTTTACATTTATTAAACAAATATATATACCGCACCGAGTGCATTATTGTAGTACGAATTGCGTCATTAATTGATTACACGTAATATTAGACTTAAACAAATTGAATTAATTCTGCAACAGCAGTAATCCACGTGGCAACTCCATATGCACCGGCATCTTCATTTTGTAGGTATTGGGATTGTTTTGCATAACTAGCTCGTCCTACTCTGTAACAGATTATGTTTGATCATTCTACTTGCAATAAGTATGAATAAACTGAATTATTATAGAAATATATTTTTTTTATTTAAATATATATTAAAATTTTTTTTTTTATATTATATTTTTTATATTTTTTAAAATATTTATATATTGAAGTTGGTTTCTATGGTAAATTCTGTTTATAAACATGCCAATGAGAAATAGCAATACAAAATAGAAAAATATTTATTTATCAAATTCGTAAAATTTAATTTGTTACACAAACTTCAGTTTATTTATAGTTTTTAAGTAATAATATCTATATCAACAATAGTAATAGTAAATATTTAAATATATAATAAATATTCAATATCAATTTAAATGTCGAACTCATACCTACCTCGGTGTCATTTTCTTTGTTGCTTCGCATGCTTGCCAAGCAGCAGTCATTACTGTATCGCAAATACAATTTGTTTTTTTATTCAACGTTTCCTCACAAGCTTCACATACTGCATTGATCACGTCAACCTAAAAGATCAACAAATGTTCAAAGTAATGTACATACCACTTTTCATAGGGAAAAGATTATTCTACATACAGTAAAACAGAATAACTTTTTTATAAGTTTACCGAACGATCCGATGTTTTGTAAGCAATTAGAAGCGTTGGTTTATTAAATAATTTAAAAGAAGTTAATTAATTTAAAAGAAGGAAAGAGTACAGATAGATTTCGACAAAAACGAGTTTAAAGTTAAACCAATAAATATTTAGCTTGAAACTTGAAATTGTAAATTTAAGATGCTGAAAAATGGTAATCTAACAATGTAAGTAGCGAATTTAAATCTGAAACAATTTTAGGATAGCTGTTATAATAGGGCCGTGTATTATAAATCTAGAGCATTCTTAAAAATTTCGGGTTTTCGCAGCTTGGATTGGCAATTAATGATTGTTTAATTAATATTGTTGAAGACTTGCAATGTACCAGAACTTCGTCAGAATTTTTGTACGTATGATTAATAGGGAACTCGAGGCAAGAAATTGTGGCATTTTCGGTGGCGGGTGAATTTTGCAAAATTTCGCAGAAATTAGTATGTATGCCTATCAAGCAAAAAGCCATGTTTTCCATGTTTGTTCTTTGAACTTTTATATCTATTATGGAAATGTATATTTTATAAATATTGCGTACCATAGATCTATCTCCTGGTTTCGCTTTACCATATTTTATCAAACAACACAACCCATTGCGAAGTGCTCTGGCCGAAATTGATGGCCAGCCTTCTTTTTCTTGAGCCGATGCCAGATCTGTCGCAAAACTGGTAAATAATAAACAATATAATGCTCCAGACGTTCCACCCATTTGTTCTTCAGCTATGTGTGCCAACTCGGAGAAAAATGACGAAGGGTGTGACATAGGAAGACTCGAGAGTCTTTGCAAAATATCTGAAGAAGAAACGATTACAAAAAAGAAAATTAGGAAAAAATTTCATTATCATATATCGATTTTAATTTTACTTTTTACACTCACTGAGTGTATACAAAAAAATTAATTAAAAACTACCATTGGGGTCGAAATTGTGAAGAAAAAAGTGAAGGTCACGACATTTTTTTAACTTTTTCATGTGTACCTGTAATAATTGCTCGAGACCCAATAATTATGTGTAATTATAACGTAAAAATTGTGAACGACGAAATTAATTGAATATACATATTTTTAGAGTGGTTTACCTTTATCTTTTTTAAAGAAGTGTTTAACTTTTGAAACATAATTTAATACTTTCGATTTACCTCTTCCTCGAGTGTATAATACATATCTGGTAGGTTAAAGTGGGGAAAACATTGCATATTAAAAATTGAAATGGGAAAATTTACTTACGTACCACTAGCAAGTCTTTTAAGCGTTGAACCACAATCGCCGTCGCCACATCCTCTATCCAGATTGTTGATAGCAGTTTCCTTCTCAATTAACTGTTTGCAGGCTCTTGTTAAACACTTTTCGAATAATAACCGCATGCTTGCATCAATTTCTATCCCTACTTGCTTTACGTTACTTCTGGTTACTTTATCCTGTGTGGCTCTTTGTTTAGCCTTCGAACGAACGCTATAAGCACAGCCTGGCCATTTTGGCGCATTTGTAGGACTATCCAGACAACCGATAAATGTATCTATGTAATGTTCTGGTAATTTGAGAAGAGTAATATGGATTCCAGCACTGTTCAATGAGGTCATTAAAACGCCTGAATATATACGCTCAACATGGATGTTCAAATTCCCTGCGAAAAAAATTTCAGAATTCTTATTCCTCTTGAAGAGAATAAGTATACATATGTATAAATGTGTACCCAGTAAGCCAAATGCCCGATTTTGGAAAGCACTAGGCTTTGTAGTTCTGGGACAAATAAAAATCGTACTAAAGTCTGTGGAATTTTACATTCTAGCATTCTTTGAAAATATTTAGAATCCATAAATGCATAAAGATCCGCAGTCTCAATAACTTACCGAGTTGGTTCACCAAATCGTGAACAACAATCCCTTGTTCCAGCTGACTCAATGCTCCAAAATTATTAATAATCGCTGCAACGGTATCGCCACTAACTAAAGACAAGGAATCGCATAAATGTTTCAACATGAGCGAGACCACGTCACTGCAAGATCGCAATTTCTTCTTTTCATATCCAGCTTCCCCATGAACTCCCATTCCACATTCTATTTCATCTTCGGCGAGATCAAACATTGGAGGTTGACCTGTAAATGTATAAAATATAATTAATGTTAATTTTAATTTTATTGATTTATTAACGCTCATGGAAATATTTCGTACACGTAGATTAACAATTACAACGAATTACGAATAAATATTTACATAATAATATTTCATGTATGTATTCGTAACACAATAGAAGACAAAAAGTAAAATTCTGTTTCTCCGATCTCTTTTCTTAATCACACATGTATCCTTCTATTCTATTAGTAACTAATAATAATTAAAACATGTATTCTGCGCATAAAACGCGGGGATATTGTCGCAAAAAAGGAATGTAATAAAATTTTTAGTTTCTTTCAATTAGCATACATCTTTTAACGCGTTGACTGAGCGTAGTCACAGCACTCTGATAGCCAGTGCATCCCCATGATTTTGTTTTGAGAATAAAATTAGAGCGGGACTGCATATATGTATACAGGGTGAGGCGCCAGAAACAGGCCACCTGAATAACGCTGCTGCTTTTGGTGTTAGGAAGAAATGCATCAGATGGAACTTGCTTGGTTTCGAGGGGGCATTAATCAGATGTTAGTAGCTTTTTTGTAGGTGGACGCGTAAATGACGTATGAAGGTCAACTTCATTTTTTTAAATGGAATGAGGTATTTTTTAATATATCAATCTTTAATATATCAATCTATGTATGTCGAAAAATTAGTAGTTCAGGAGATATTTCAATTAATGTTGATACGATGATATTTCAATGATAGCGTTTACTTGTTGTTAAATGTTGAACAATTTTTTTTAATTGCATCGTATATTTTACTCGTCGCGAGGGTCAAAAGTGCAAAAGGAACCATGGGTCGCAACTCAACCGCGACGAGTAAAATACGATGGAATTAAAAAAAAATTGTTCACCTTTTGACCTTAAAATTCAAGGTCGAGGTCAATTTTGCGGCGGCACCTTCCTTAGTTCAATTTCTACCAAATCGAGGGTGTAGAATCATATATCCTATGGTAGCCGTAGCCGCGACATAACTCAGAAACTTTTGCATTTGAATACTAACCAGGTATAGCACACGTGGTCAATCCGACTGCATACGTAGCCATGTTCTTCAAAACGTTTTGTGTAACGTCATAAATTTCTTCCAGAGGTAATCCTTCCTCAGCCAGTGCACCTGCTATTTTTATGACGAATAATAATCCAGTTAGTCCACGTTGACCGGCGACTCCTTGCTCCTTGATCGGTATACTACAGTCGTCATTTACAATGATCTCTGTCACCTAATATTTCGATCGTGAACGAGATCGATCAAATTGTTCAGAAGTATCGTCATACAGAAATTCAGAGAAATGATTGTTGAAATATGTCAAAATTAATCTAATGTTCGATTATAATCGACTCGATATGATTCAATAGTCGTAGCACTTGACGTGTGACATTTAAACCTAAAAGACGTGTTTTCTTTGTGCTCATTAGTTCGTTTGCTTGTGTTAATAAAATTCAGTTTAGTTAATTACATAATCTAATAATGATTATAGAAGTCTTTCTTACTTTTTTTTAAACGAAAAAGACAAATTGTTGTATTCAGAAATCCTTGATCTTTTCAATGGCTTACGGATGAAGCTTTGATTTTTTTAATCCTTTGCAGTTTTGCACTCCGAATTGTTTTTCAATTTTCTTGCCAACAACTCTACTATTTGAAGTGTTTCACTTGAAATTTACTTTAAACGGCAGTTCCTTGACTGCTACTGATTTTAAACAATTTTGTTTACTACTTATATTAAATATTACTCAAAGTCCGTTGTAATTTATATTTGTGGAAGTTATATTGATTTTTAACTAAAAAACAAGACAAATAAATAAAGGAAGAAACAGATACATATAAAAACCCGTCTTATTTACATTTCTCTTTCTCTGATGTCGAATGTCGAGTCACACTCGGCAAAGAAGTGCAAAGGGTTAATTCGAAAAATTGTCATTTGTTTCTGTTTTACAACAATTTAGAGATTGTTCTCACCTTACCTTCGCACCATTTTGTCTTGCTTTTTCGACTGCAATGCCAAAATTAAGGCAGTCGCCAGTGTAATTTGGAATAATCACTAAAATTCCAGCTAAAAGTACAGTATGTATTATTTATAATAGTATATTTTCAATATATTCCCAGATAGCACAGTACGTCGTTTTCTCATCATTTTTACGTCTTTACGTCTTATGCCTCTAAAAGACGCCCTTTATACGTTCATAACGGCGTCTTTTTTGAGACGCCGCGCCGTTTTTACGGTTGAAGGAAGGTGGCTTTTATGCAACTCATTTTTGCCGTAAAAACGACGTATCCAAAAAGACGCGTTTATGGACGTGTAAAAGGCGTCTTTTTGAGACGTCGTGTAGTTTTTTTTTACCAGGGCTGTGCTGGGAAAGACGTTCAATGCAAAAGGATATGTGTTGCGATGGCGGTGCAGCAAATATGGAACCTGCTACCGATGCGGTTAACATTCCATTTCCAACGAATCCTGGAACAAGTCCCGTTATAATGTAATAGTACATTATAATAAACTAATTGTAAGATACGTAATGCACAACGCATTATAAAAGAATGTAAATACATAAAACGCCAAAAATTAATGCGTAAACCACCGCTAACTATAAGCTTACATAAAGAAGCTCGTTTACAGTTTTCTGAGAATCATATGTTCATTGGAAGAAAAAATGGCGAAAAGTTATCTTTAGCGATGAGAATAAGAGATTTACGTTACATGGACCGGATGGCTACCGTTGTTATTTCCACGATTTGCATAAAGAACAAAAAATGTTATGCAGTCGACAATTCGGTGGTGGTGGAGTAATACTGTGGGCGGGAATTGGGTACTACGGGAACCCGGAAGTTAAGTTTACAAGTGGAAAAATGAATAGTTCAAAGTACATCAGTTTAATCGACGAACAAGTGAAGAGATATGCTGTAAAAATTGCGAGTACAAACTTGATTTATCAGCAAAATAATGCAAGTGTTCATACCGCGAATAATTGTAAAAGAATACTTTAAACGGGGGAAAATATTCAAATTTTGGAGTGGCCCGTCAGGTCTCCAGATTGAAATATTATAGAAAATTACCGGGCCCATTTAGCCAAATCGGTATATGCCGGCGGAAGACAATTTCAAACCCTCGACGAATTAGAAACGTGTATTGATCGAAACTGGGTATTGTTAAGCAGAAGCGTATTTTCTAAGAAAACGTGTAATTACCTGCTGCAAAAGGCTCATGCCCGCTTCCACCGCCGCATATTAGAGACACTTTATCCTTTTGATCTTGGAGCTAAATCATATGTAATAACAAAGTTCACTAAACCTGTATTCATACGAAAACAAAATGGAGAACAATCATAACGGAAATAAACTTTGTTTTTTTCGATTCTATACATACATTTGGCATGAAAAAAATTCTGTGTGATTTTTCATAATCGAGCTGTGGATATGCATACGACAAACCAGAAAGAGACTCGGTCACTGCTTCATCGAGCGAATTAACTAGGCTCTTCATGGCACTGAATTGAATTAGAGCAGCGCTTGCAATCGAACGATGGTCCACGAGATCGTGCTGCGATGCACTGAAAGCTGCGACCCTGGGGGACGCAGGAAAGTTCCCATTTGAGAAGAGACCAAATGCTAATCTTTGTTTGAAGGTTACAAGTTATCGCGCACTTATGTAAGACTTTATTATGTATTCGTTTGACCGCGTCAGAAAGTTCGTTTGACGCATCAATAAAGTCGATCGTGAGCGTAACAAATGTTCCGTCCTGTGTATCTTCCTACGGTGAACCCAGACCATTCGTCCTGTGTTTACGGGGACAGATCTGTATTTCAACTTTCAACAGCCCGAGCCCGAATTTTTTTAAGAAATACGAGACGTAGAAATGTCATGTATTTTTTATTTTTTGAGCCCCCGTATTTGCGGGACACGATATTCTATCGATCAACAAGCGTAGGCCAGATAGCACACGACGTATTAAAGTCCTAAGAAGAGACGTATTTAAGACTATGAACTGTGTAGTTTTTATATACCCGTAATCTAGCAGCACTATATATAGCTTTTGTATTATTTGTTCGAGTTAGTGTTTTTGCTTCAACTTTAATTTTTCAATTTCAACTTCAATTTCAATTATAAAAAACAATTATAAAAAAGTTATACGGTTTTAAAGTGCGTTCAAATACTTTCGTGGTTCACTGTATATATGTATATAAAAAAAAGATTGGTCATTCATTGAATTCTATTTATTACAAAAGAGTTATTATTTACAAAAGTAATAACTATAAATAAAGTGTCTTGCAAACTTTATTACGCATTCCTCACAGATCCTTTGACGATTTTTATATCATCCACTGGTCTGTCATTCTTGTCTGTTTCGACTAAACCAATTCTCTTCACGATCGCCATACCAGAATGGATTCTACCTGTTAAAAAATTGTCGTTATACAATATATACACATACATATAGTACAGTGTAGTTGTGTTTAAAAATAAAAACATTGGATGAGACACTTTGTATTTAAACATTATTCACGAAGCATACCAAAAATCGTGTGTTTTCCATCTAACCACTGTGTAGGTGCTAATGTAATAAAAAATTGTGATCCATTTGTGTCTGGTCCAGAATTAGCCATAGACACTATTCCAGCACCTGAAGCAAATATTATATGTATGTATATCACTTTAAATCATACGAAACGAATTGAATGTTTATAAATAGTCAATTTGTAATATGATTTTCTATACATCTATTGAATACAATACATATTTATACATAATATCATATCAATCATATGTATGTATAATACAATATATTTGCAAATTTATTAATTCATAATAAGTACCTGTGTGTTTCAGGTCGTCATGTATTTCATCATCAAAGCATTCGCCGTAAATAGATACACCACCTTTGCCCGTTCCCGTGGGATCTCCACCTGAAATAACAATTTTGTAGAAAACTCTGAATTTGTATATCTTTGGACATGGGCAGTACGATGGCAGGAAAAAAGTTATGGCAATATCGGTAGGTAACATAATAGTATACCTTGTATCATAAAATCTCTAATGACTCTATGAAACTTCGTCCCGTTGTAATATCCACGTCGTGTAAGTTCAGCAAAATTTCTACACGTAATTGGTACATGTTTCCAATAAAGTTCAATGACTAGTTCACCCATGCTGCAAAGAGTATATTCATTGAAATTTTTGATCAAACGTAAAATTGTTGCGAAAATAAAAGAAACATACATTATTGAGACCCATTTCAAATAGTGATATCGCGAAACCATTTTTCGATTTGTAAATAGAAATCTCGATATCGATTATCAATTTTCGAGAAAAATTCTTAGAAAAATCGGGAATTTAAAAGAAAATTCTATTGTACTAAAATAGTCGATTATTTATAATCCCGAGACTCTTGAAATTTGTCGGAAGAGAATCTCGAGAAATCGATTAATTAATGATTCAAAAATTCCTGACTTTCGAGGAACTAGAAATTTGGGAAAACGTGATCGCTACATGCATTTATACATATATGTAAATACTTCGTGTCTACTCGTTTACTTTTTCTTCTTCTTCTTCATAAGGAAAGTTGTATACGTAAACGTAAATATAATTTTATAATAACATTTTGTATCTGCTTACGTTGTTTCGAGGGCTACAAACGGTGGTTGCCAGTGTTTGTCAGGGATTCCCGATATGTTCGCAAGGGCCATTGTTTATTCTTGCGTTTTTATTTTTCTTCACCTAATACAAAACGTTAATCGTTGATTGAAGATCTAATAAAATTCAATTCTGAGAAGAAATATATCAATAAGCAAGATGCTCGATTTTGAACGGGCATCTGCGTCAGCAGAAGTATCGCTTTCTGCTGGCAGCTCGGTCCTGCATTCTGCCTTCGTTTAAGGGGACAGCACGGTCGCCTGTATAACTGCATTCGCCACATTAGTGCAAGCGTGCTGCCCTCTTAAACGAAGGCCGAAGTCAGGACCGAGCTGCCAGCATTCTGCCGGGCAGACCCTGCCAGCAGAAATGCCGTACGTCTACGTCACAATAAGTATCGCTTTATGTACTGTCCAAAATCGAGCAGATTCCGAGCAGCGTTCTGGCAGCATAATGCTCGCCATCTGCTGGCATCGAACGGTTACAAGCTGTGCTCGTGTATCAAAAGCCTCGGGGAGGTTCGTTTGCATTTTTCGTAGACGGACACTATTTTTTTTAGCTTCGGATGCCGAGCCGAACGTAGAGAAGTGCAAAGTGTGTAAAGAGAGACCGCTCGCGCTGCCGAAGCGTCTCTTTCTTGCCCATATGCTGTCATTCCGTGCGCCCGAAACGATTTTTCCAAATCACATTTTTAGTTATGTTTTCACTATAAGCTTCCAAAAACTCATTTTCATCGATTTGATAGTTCTAGACTTATGATTGAATGAAAAAAGGCTGACACGTTTTGATTACATGTCTGTAGAATCAACAATTTTTAAGATATCGAAAAATCCTTTGAGAGATTCGTTCATAGGTCACTGAAGACTACAACATATTTAAATTTTAACAAAATTCGAAATTTTACTCCGAAAAGTGTCCGTTTTTGCGTGGAATGACCCTATTAACATATTTATTCTTAATATAGTCGTGCACCTAAATAATATTTTCACATTGCAGAAACTTAAGCGCAAATATTCTTTGATAGAAAAATATTACAAGTATTATAGAAAAATAAAATTCAACAATAAAGCACCCTTGTTTACTATACATCATTTAGGTTAGTAAAACGAACTTTTGGTATTTAGCTTTCTATTAAAATATACATGTTACTAAAACTGTTATTACAACTATAGGCTAAATACAACTATTGATAATTATATGGTGTCACTTATTTTTAATATATTACAAATACAGGTTTTTAGTTTTATGACATTTGTCGAGTAAGGTTATATTTGATATATATTCGATATATGAGTATTCTGATTAATATATTGTGTACAAAGAATGTAAATTTTAAAAACTATAAACTACATCATTTTGACATTACAATGAATATCACCATTTTCGTAAAATTCTAAACTTATTCTTGTATATAGTTCATACGTTGCCGTTAGCTCAGTATTTTATGTTTTTACCAGTTTTTAAGCAGTCACAATTCTCGAATGTTTTTATGACACTCCTATGCACTTTATCATAGAATTTAGTCAGCTAAATACAATTAACACAACAAAGGTCAGATTGAACAAATAAAATAAATACACACTCGGTAAGCAGCAACCAGCTGCAAGCTGCAACCTGCAACTTACGGCACTGCGGCACACTACCTTGCACTGTCTCACGCATGACCGGCATGACTGCATTTCGACCGCTGGAATTTAAACAGAATATACAACATAAACAGAAGTAGGTATATCAAAATTATTTACATCTCAATTATATTTTCTATAAATAAATAATAGCAATATGTATATAAACTGTGTATATATATATGTACAACTAATATTCCACATATTTAAACATCCCGGGCTGTTCGTCAGTTCGTCAATGTATTTATGTACATTCCACATTGAAACCATACTGAACCATACTGTGAAAAGTGTAAGTAATATATTTTTGCTTACTTAAGAATAAACATGTTTTCGAATTATGCTCTTTTGTATATAATCTGCTAACAATGTTGGTAATAAATTTACGCAATTAAAATCAATAAAACGATACGAAAAAAATTAATAAATTCATAGGTAACCTATACGAGTCAGTCAGTTTTCTAATGGAAAATCTCCAAATATTTTATTTATTATAATTTTTTATTCCTTTTACGGATTGAAACGTGTTATATTAATTACTAATATTATCCCATTAGTCGAAATAGTCAACTCAACTATGCCTCCGAAGAAAAATCAAAATACTTCGAAAGGGAACAAATCCAAAGCATCGGAGGGCAGTAATACGAAAGAAGAGAAAAAAGGAGGAACTGCAGTAAAAGTACGTATAAGAAATATATATATATATATATTATACATATTTATCTATTCTAAGTGTAAGTCAAAATTATACGTATGTTATACCCTTATTATTAGTAATAAAACAAGTCAGGATAAAGGATAACAAGATTCATAACACCTTTATAATCAATATAAGAATTTATATATTAACTTACAATAAAAGCACTAAATTATTAATGAAGATCTTAATAAATCATAGTTTTGCCATTGTGAAAGTTAAACACATTGTTTTCACTTTCACAATTTGCTTGACTCTTGTTCTTTTTAGCCCATTATTAGATCATCTAATCAATGATAACTAGACAGCTGATTTTATGTGTTTGTGACAAAAACGAGTAGGTGTAATTTAAAACAGTAAAAACATTAGAAGAATTCGAAAATACTGTTATATTATTTCCAGCCTATTAAGTTAATATTAAGAAAGAAAATAAATCTCTATTTTACTTGAGTTTGTTGAAATTTGAGTAGACAATTTTTATTTTGAATAAAGATCCGCTGTCTAACGTTAACATATCTATTAATGTCAATGTATTTCGTTTATTGCAAAGGTCAGACATATATTGTGCGAGAAACAGTCGAAAATTTTGGAAGCTCTGGAGAAACTAAAAGCAGGACAAAAGTTTAACGAAGTTGCAGCTACATACAGCGAGGACAAAGCACGCTCTGGGGTAAATATGTATATTGTTATACAGAGTGTCTCAGCCAAAGGAGGCCACCTAAATATTTCCTTTAGTTTTAATGGTACAAAAAATATTTATGGAAGAACAATTTTTTGTCCAGTTCTTTTTATCAGGAAAACTTATTTTCTGTGTACAAGCAAATATTATATCTATTATAATTTCATTATTTTATTTATGATCTTTGCATTGCATCTTATTATACATATTTATGTAATATTGGGTATGGGAATAAGTTTCCATCCCTTTTTGTTGGAAAGAATTGATATTTGACTTATATTCTTAAACAAAATGTCGTTTGTTTGATAGTAAATACATGTATACAATACATTTAATGATTATTTTAGGGAGATCTTGGATGGATGACACGGGGATCCATGGTTGGCCCATTCCAAGAAGCTGCATTCACGCTACCTGTTTCTTCGCTTGGTTCTCCAGTCTATACGGATCCACCAGTTAAAACAAAATTTGGGTATCACATTATAATGGTGGAAGGTAAAAAGTAGATAGTTCTAACTGTTAGTACTTTCAATTGAATATTATTGGTGATGTTGTGAAAGAAAATAATTTTTTTTCGCAACGAGAACCATGTATGTACATATTTGTCTATGAAGTATGGACAAGACACATTTTACATGCTACTTATCCGTTATAATTAGATTCTATTGTACTAACAATTGAAATTTAAAACGGAAAAGATTACGAAAGGATAAGTATGACTTTTGAATTTTCTAAATAATTGCAAGTGGTCAAGGAGAAATGTAAATACCCATAACACACGTTTGTATAAATATCCTTTATTTAGTATCATTTACAATAAAGATTTTTACTGAATTGTGATGATATAAATATTTTAACTTCTAAGAATCTTACAACCAACATAAATAAAATATAGCTAATATTTTACACTCACGTAATACAATGGCAAATGATTCTTTACATGGGACAATAGAGAGAAAAAGATGCATGCAAACAGGATTCACCCATAAAACAATATCCATTTAAATGATCTAAATACTAGAAACGAGAAAAATGAAATTAATATAACCAATAGGGATACAAGAATTTCTAGCATTGTTTATAAAGAAACGTGCAGAAAGTAAAATTTATATTATAATAATGCAATATTTATAGAGAGGTAAAATGGAGGCAAATGAATGTCGATCATCAGAAGTTTCTGAAGTGTAACAGTTATGAAAGAAATATGCGCATACATCTTTCTTAACTGTTACTAAGGCAGATATTTTCCGAGAACTTTCCTCTATACAGAGAATTATACTATTATTTTCGATAGTATACTTGTCAGAAATCTTTGTAAAATTTGGCAATTGTTTCTTAAATAACGTGTCGGTTATTCAATTCACGCTTAAGTCATTGCAGCTGCTCTCTTTTGCGTGTGGTGCTTATTTTAGAGACGAATATTTGGATTGGTGAAATGAACGTATTTCAACAAAGAATCATTCTCCTCGCAAACCCATGGTTTTTTGTGATGGCAAGCAACATCGTGCCAGTTAACTCCGTCATTATAGAACTGATTAAGTACAGCCAAACAATTTTCTGGTGCGCCTGCTTGCTGAATAGGCTCACGATTATCAGGTTGAGGTTTTCCAATGCTAAAAGAAAGCACCATTATTTCTGAAACTGACTGTTCATCAGCTTGTTAAATATCAAATTGCGATAAAATATAGAATATTCATTTTACCCGCCAGTTTCGGACCAATCGTTTTGGGATCTGTCAGTAGTTGGCGCAAGTTTCTGCAATTCAGCAGTCCAGAACCAGCCATTAATGTGAAGAGGCTGAAGATCAGGCCTATCGCAGCCTTTGAAATCACAAAGACGTCCGGATGTCCAAATGTATTTTACCTTATCTAAAACCGGTGATTATTATCGGTCTATCATGCAGCACCGCCATTGATGTATAAGAAATGTAAATTGTGTTAGTATATCTACTTTGAACAATGCGGCTTTTGATGAATTCATTTTCACCAGAGGTTTCCAAAGATACAAGATCCATACACCTTTGTCTACAGAAGTTTCTTCCTGCCAACCAGTCTACTTCTTGTCCATTTGTTCTCGGATCGGCCCATGAATAGTAATAACCCTTGCCGTTAAAACGTTCATGAATAATCCCTGAAACGTTTAAAGTTTAAATTACCTCTCTACAATAGTGTTTACACAAGTATTCTTGGCTCTTTCTCTCTGCTATCCGTTTAATAGAAATAGAAACTTTGCTCGACCCTATCCGTAATAACCGAACCAGTGATTTGCGATTCGGTTAATACCTTACTTTCCCCAGAACGATTAAACATTTAAAGGATTTCCGTCAGTGGCGCACCCAGGGGGCCTTGGGGCCCCCCCAAGAAAAAAGGAAATAGAACACTGGAAAATTGGTCAAACTGTAGAACAGCTGCTTTCTCTCCGATTTCGATGATTTTTGGATATGTTACGCGTAAAACTCAACATTATGTACAGGGTGTCACAAAATTATATGTCGCGGATATCATAGCGCGATTCTACACCCCGATTTAGACGAAAATGACGTCAGAAACACCCCGCAAAATTGACCTTGAACGTGAACAACAAGGTAAAAAAAAAACAAAATTTAGGATCCCTGATTGATCTATACCCTACCCTAAGGATCACAGATACTATTAAGGATTAAGATTTTTTTTATTTTTATACCAAAGTTTTCTTTCAAGATTTAAGATCTTTAATCTTAAAAAAATTCGTTTTTTACCTTGTTTTTCTTGTTCAAGGTCAATTTTGCGGGGGGTTCCTTATGCCATTTTTCACTAAATCGGGGGAGTAGGATCGCGCTATGGTGTCCGCGACATATATATGTAATTTTGTGACACCCTGTACATATGTAAGTGACGCGTTACTGTATAGGCAATGGGCAACTTGGGCAAATGCCCAAAGCAAAAGGGGGCCCTGAACACAAACCAAGATCCAAATTCTACGTTTTTCCCCGGAGGTCAGGGCCGGTAGCCGAAGCAGCAAATGCTGGGGGCACCGCGCTTTTGGAGCAGAAAATGTTTAACTTGTAAAATTGTGGGGAACAGCCCTGGTTACCGCTAACAGATATTTTTGCTAAAAAAAGAAAAGGTCTTATTGTGTTTTATTCTAAATATTATCATACAAAATCTAGGGCCTCCTGGTAACATTTGCTACGTGCCCCACGCTGGCTTAATCCGGCCCTGTCCGGGCCCCGACGCGCTACTTTGGCAATTCTTGCACCAGGCCACAAAATTTCATCCGTTCAACCCGGACCCCCACGCCCCTCAAGATTAAATCCTGAGTGCACCACTGACTTCTGTCATTTTTATTGACATTCCGACGTGATAATGATTCCGTCTTCCAAGGTGAAAGTTACAAAATCAATGCCGCTTGTAAATTCAGATAGTACGGTCACGGCGCGGCGGTTTGAAGATTGACATCGTTCGGTGTATGTTAATTTGTACAAACTACTTTCCCAGAGAAAAAGAAAGAAAGTTTGTCACAGTTTGTATAGCATATTTAGGATGTCCCACCTAACACCGCAGGTCGTTTTCACCCAGTCATCGACCAAATATTTTCCTTCGCGTCAAGTCGACAGCCAGGGCCTACTTACAGCTTACAAGTATAACTCCGAAGCAATAACATTGAATAACCACGAACTTACTAATTGTTGGTTTTACGTATATTTTGTAGCTTCGTATGGAACGAAAGTGCGTCGACGTAATAATCCAGCAACTGATGAATTAGTATATGTTATACCTCGCTCGGTCATTAATATTAATTAATGTAACACTCCAACCATATAATAGAAATATTATCAAAGTAAAACGATAATACTTCCTTATTTTTTATGCACAAATTAGAGGATAAAAGAGATTTTAATTAATCAGATGAAAAATATAACGTATTAGTTGGGTTACGAAATTTTTATTTCTATGCGAATTGAAGAAAATGAATTTTCAATATGTGTGTATTAGTGTGTACAAATAAATATTTGACATATATTATTTGTTTTGGATTCAAGAAATAACGCAGCAGGTTCTAATTCCTCATTATAAATAATCCAACAATACTATATACAGCGACCCGAATTAATATTCGGACGTTCTAGAAAAGATGATAACTTTTTAAATATTGTACTATACGATTTGAACTTTTCTCGGTTTTTCACGATTTTCGTCCTATAACAGCAGTACATCTAAGAATTCTTACATCTTTCAATGACTGTCATTTTTTCCCGCATCAACCGATTTCGATGAAACTTTCACAGTGCATATAATTGACACAGATCTACAAAACGTATTTTTAAAATGTTCAATATAGGCCCACATGAAAAGTTGGAAAATGCAACTTTTACTATTTTTTCTACAATTCCTATCAATCGCAATTTTTGAAAAAGTTTCTCTTCACATCCTGTAGCAAACTAATTGCTCTAGCTTCCCAAAAAGGTTCAAATCGTATTGTACAACGTTAAAAAAGGTATCGTCTTTTTTAGAGCGTCCGAATATTAATTCGGGTCACTGTATATATATATGTATAGAAGGTATAATTTTTGTATGGAAAACACAACCGACGGGATAGTTCGTGGCTCATGACAACGTTCATTGATTTCGACATAATTTTTATGTACAAAACGTATTTTTTAATTTTTTATTACAGGTTTATACGTTTATAGAAGAAAATTGTAAATGGTAACCTTTCTTATTTTTTTCGCAATTATGCACAATCAATTGTAATTCTCTTAACATTTTGTTACACGCCAACTAGTAAACTAATACTTTTAAATTTTCAGAAAAACGTTCGGTGAAATTTTTAAAAAATAATTCAGGTTTTTGAACGGAAACTGTTTTTATTCACTTGTATGTATGTTTATTATTAATTATTTATGTAAAGCCTGCAGTTAAGTGTTTTAAAACATTTTTCTGTTTGGTCTCATAAATTTAAAGAGATTAATCAATTCAAAAGATAATTAATAAAACACAGTACAGTTCAGAGAATCATGAATAAATATTATTTATCAACATTATGCTTTCAATTTCGTCAACAAATTCCAGCGATAGGTTTATTACGGAAAGTACAAATGTCAAGTTTTTGAAATCAATTACTGTAAATCTTAAGTAATTAATGAAATTATTATTCTGAATGTATAAAATTGAAATTCTATGGGTAAACAGATTCGTCTTCCTTTCAATTCGAAGTGAATTCCGCATGCTTCCAGTATGTTTATGCGAACAGATTCATTTTCGTACTTACTTTGTGCGCAAAGAGCAGGAATCGGCGGTTCCAAAATCCTTCCGGTAGATTGAAACTGCGCCGTCGACACAGCAACAAGTGTTCCCAGGATAAGAAATCGAAACATGTTTTCTTATATGATCTAGGCAGATAATGAACGTACAATAATCTTTAAAACAATTCCAATGAAAAGTTACCGATACTATAACCGCGTATAACCGAACGAACTATCGAATATAATTTAAGAACATCGATCTGAAACTCTATAGCACACAATTTTCTTAGATCTGTTCTTGTTGATCAAATTCAGGACCAGCGCTATCACAATATTATTCTCTTGTAGTATATTGTATAACAAGTGTTCTTTCAATTTATTATCCCGTTTAACAGATCAGTGTAATTTTTATTTGTAGGACGGTGATAATTAACAATATAAAGAAAACGAGAGCCACGTTAGATGTAGTCCTACGTATTTTGTAATATCAAATCGACGATGCTCACCCAAAGACGTTCTCCAAAGAACTGAGGCGCTTTCTTCCGAAGCATCCCTATATATACATATATGTATGTATATATTACAACGGGGACATCGTGTCAGTGCTTTTACGATAGTATAAGCATTTTCGAGGAACACCCGAATAACTTCGTTTGCCCCTTGTCATTTGAACGATTTTCACCTTCTCTCCACATTTTATGGACTTCCGACGAAATGAATACTATTCTCATCATTTCTCTACTATATATGTATCTCCCATCAAATAGTTTGTCCATTAACATGCCAGCCATTCTACTTTACAAATAATAATTTACAAAGCATTTTCCAATGTAAAAGGAAATTATATACATATATTTGTATATGATGCATTGTTGAAGATATACAAAACAAAGTTTAAAAAAAATCACCAATGAAATAATACGTTACGAGTAAAAAACTGTTCATTGTATTCGTCGATTTCTTAATGTTTTGAAAACCAGGTTAAAACGATATTTACAAATAATAAAATTAATCTACAGTCATGCTAATATCATGTAACTATATAGTTAGCTAATATAACGTTGAAGACACATATTATTTAACCAGATAGCACAAGACGTCTTAAAGACACCCGTTTCACGTCTATCTTCAATCTGAAAGTCTTACGCCCTAAAAAGACGTCTTTAAAACATCTTTAAGACTATAAACAGAGTTAGTGTTTTTGCTTCAATTTCAATTCCAATTTCAATTCCTATCTCAATTCCGATTTCAATAAAATAAAAATTTCAATTTTTATTGTGATTTTAATTGTAATTTCTATTATTTTTATTGTGATTTTAATTGCAATTGTTAATTTGATTACACACCTTTTATGTCAATTCCACGTGCGTTCTTTTGATAAAGCTAGGTTTAACTTGAAACTCGTTTTTGTCGAAATCTATTTTTACTCTTCCCTTCTTTTAATTTGATTAACATTTATGGACCTTTAAGACTTCTTAGGGATGTCTTAAAGACCTTCCGAATGTAATACGAACGTGTTCTGACATCAAACAGACATCTTTAAGACACCGTTTTCTAACACAAGACATTCAATGATTCGAAATTTTATGAAAACTCATCATTGATTTAAAGCAAGAAATTTTATTAATACGAGCTTTTTATTTACATTGTACAGATTGTTGTTACATATGACTCAAAAAAGTATTAATATAATATCTATTCATTGGAAGATATTAATAAAACATACAATTTTAATGAAAGTTTGATTTATTACACGAAAAAAAAGTATTTTGAGAGTTATTTTTACTTTCATTTTGATGTGTATGTTAGTATAGGATCATTGTTCGTCATTTGCATAAGTAAGGCACTACTTTGCATATAGAAGTCATTAAGACTGACATATATACTCGTAATCTTATTGAATTATGTGTTAGAGAATTTCAAGAAAATGTACACTTTCGCCGAAACATCCCTAAAGTCCAAAATAAATCGCTATCGTTTTGTGCTGAAAATTATATAACGAAACGTTAATATTTATGAGCTTCCATAAATGATATTAATCAGTATACTAAAAGTAATATTATGAGAAAGTTTAACGAGGCGATACCATACAGATAGAAAGTATAGTTGCAAACTTAACAGACACATGTGTTCATATATTTTCATGTTCCAAAAAGTTCTACAAGACAATTTATTATTTCTCAATCGGTTCATTCATATTTCCAATACTCTTTTCCATTAGTAATCGAGAACACACACACACGTTTCATGTACCGTTAGACATAATAATTTTAAAAGGTGATGTAGGTGACCTGGAAACCCAAAACGTAAACCACGTCGATTGGTTGAATACGATTTCTTTGGTTCATAAGTTTATTGATGAATTAATTTGGAAACGTTTATTAAAAATCTATATACACATATATATATATATATATATATATAGATGTACTAATAATACATGTATGTATAGATATTTTAAATAATACTGCACAGTAAATTTTAACGTACGTATTACGAATGGGAATTTAGAAGAAAATTAAGGGACAAGAAACATAATTTTTTAATTTGTTATAAATATATAACCATTCTCTTTTATGAACTTATTGTTTACAATATTTATATTTTTAAAATAGATTCAATATTGAATGAATACTCAATATTAAATGTAAACATACTATAAAATTATGTTTTTTATGTTTACAAGAGGTGTAGCGGAAATTATGCGAGGTCCATATTTTTCGATAAATAAGTATAATAAACAGATCTGTTTACATTTATTGTTTCGATTACATAAATCTCACATACGCTAATTCGACGTCTTATATTAAACTTGTAAATTTTTAGTGAAATTGATATATAATTTATTATATATTTAAATCTCATCGAACGATTCATTTATTGTTTATTTAGAATATACACTCAACTTGTCTCAGATCATTTTCAGAACGACGAAATTGAATTTCTCGAAGAAGAACAATGTGAAAAATTGAGCGGAATGGTGCTAGGAAAATAGGAAAGTTCTATATTGTTATCATACATATAATGGTTTGGCCTAGAAGATGCGATTACCGGTCGGGGGAAAGTGTTCGCGAAATAAGTGCAACCGCAACATCGCAACATAATTTCTGTACTTTGATCAAGATAAACTAATTCGAAAAATTACATGTTGCTTTATATTAGCTCCTGAGAAAATAGAAGAAACATCGAATCGAACTAATTTGATTTTCCAGGCGAGTAAAAGCTATAAAGCTCTGCTTCAGTTTGTTTCATTTTTATTAATTTAACAATTTCTTATTTTTGCCTTTTCTTCCGTTTACGTTAACGTTATACTTATGTATATAATTTATCCACAAATCGATGATTATTTACTTTTTGATGCAAGGTGTGCCAAACAAAACGTTACGAGCTGTTTTCTCAGAATATAATGAAGATAATATTCACACTTTCGTTTCAGAAGTAAATAGTCCAAGGAATAAGTTAATCTTTTAATATGCAATACATTTTTTAAGAGCAACTGCTAATGGAAAAAAACAGGGATCCAACATTTTTATAAATAGGAGGTACTATTAATTATTTGTTATTGTAGTAGCTCTCATTATAGTTACTTCAACAATTTTTTATTGTTCATGGTGGTCCCAGATAGCACAAAGACGTCTCGAATGTCCTACGAACGCTGAGGTAGTTCGAAGTTACGTAAAAGGTAAAACTAAAGCGAATATACAACAGGAAAAATCGAGAAAGTAAATATAAAAGTGAAAGAGAAGAGCAAATAGCTTTCGTTGACAGTTCGAAACGAACCGAAGGTTGCACCATAGTGACACCCTTTTACTAATTGAAATATGTCTTCCTCCACTGTAACATGTATACGCATATGTATACCTAAAGAGGCCAGGGTGCACAATGATCCTTTTCCAGATTTACGTTTACCTACTTTTAGCAGCTATGTTGAAACACTAATAAGTGTGCAGTGTTATTATTTCGGCGTAGTATTTAATAGGGTTGTTATTTTTCCTATTCGAAGGTCAAAGATTTTAAAGCTCCAAAGGTTCTCGAATTTCATCAGAGTTTCAATTTCAAAAACTTCGAAGATGATGAGCATTTATAAGTCTCTAAGTTTCAACATTTGAAACTTCGAAGGTGATGAGAATCGAGGTTTTGAAGCTTCGAAATTCGAATCTCTGTAGTAAATGGAGTTTCGAAGCTTTGAATTTTTTAATTTTGCTGCTAACAATAAGTTATATATTTGATACAATTATACAGACACCACTGCGTTTTGAAAAATACGCCACCACAGCTAAAAGATTGATTAAGTTATAACTTCATACGATTCGAAGACTTCGAAACGTCGTACACTTCGAAGTTCCCTTCGTTCCTTTGAATCCTTCGAATTTTCGAAGAGTCAAAGCTACGGAAAAGTGACAGCCCTGGTATTTATATTACGTAGCGTTCATGCTTTTTGATGAAATGATAACCATTTTCAAATTAATAGGATACATGATCATTTCAATTCCATAAAAATATCCGGCAGGACCCAAAGGAGCAGCCTACACTTTTTAATTGATGTCAATAATACATAAATACATATACGCAAATGAGTAATTCGTAATTGTATCACCGACGAGGTACTATTAAAGACTGCCAACCTTATGGGAGTTCGTGTCACCCGAATATTTTGGTGTTCTCTTACGCCCTCTAGGATATATTCTGACTAGAGTGAGAAACAGAAGGCTATCGACATGATCTCGTCGGTGCATGAAGGATTTTAACGATTTATTCATGTCAATTCTCGTTTATGTACAGAGAACAACTGATTATTTATAAAACATTGGAAACTGAAGACAGAAGATATTCAATTCTCACGCACATTCACACGCATTCACACATCTTCACACACAATACACTCAAAGATGTCGATTGGCCGATTGTGCCAACTCGCGTCTAGGTCGCGCTCTGATTGGTCTGTGTTTTTCGTCCTATATAAACAAAGCCGCGGATAACATTTTTGCAGAGGAAAATGTCGCTTCAAATGACCTCAGGAACCTCCCATTTCCGGGAAGTGAAGGAGTTTTGGGACACCCTGTATATGGTCAAAGGTCTAATTGTAAGACAAAAACTCTTTTTCTCATCGATTCTCTAATCTGATTCCGACTTTTTCAGAGAATCGATTCTCACATTTCGATTCTGAATCGACTAGAGAATCGATTCGTTGAGGTGAATCGAACATCCCTACTGTGCATGCATATGCATGTGTGAGTAACTAGCATGTGTATTGCGTATATATGTACTGATATGTATACTTATGTAGATATACGTAGCAGCGGCTGCAGCGCAGAGGCGCAGAGTAACAGTATACACTTTACTAAACAAGCATAATGAAATAAATGAGTGCTTTTATTCAGATATAACATAATGGGAAGTCCAGCGCTAATTATTTCCTAAGTATCTAGCATCATTAGCGGACATATGTATTAAGAGAAAATCCATGAAAATAATATTTTCTATGTGCACTGAAAAGCAGTTTATATTTTTATTGTGCAAAGAAACAACATGTCCGCTATCTTGTTTGGCGTCCGAATCAATTTTTTATTTATCACGTATCGCAGTGTAAATGTGAGATGATGCGATGAGACCTTCAATTTTTGTGACAATGTACTGCACCGCGATACATACCTTCAGATTTTGTATGTGAACAATGACGGAGCCGGAACTTTGCCGGCTCTGCGCCGAGACCAAAGAAAATTTTATTGGCATTTATGATGCTGAAGGACAAAAATTAGCTATAGACGCTAAAATAGCCAAGTGTTTGCAAATTCAGGTGAACATTCGTATTCTTTGAAAGTTTGTCTTTAACATGATCGAATTTGGTATTCTGAAAAATTCTGTTTGTCATTCTCATTTTCATTAATTAACAGACAGTAAATATTTTTCTACTTATTGGTTTGTTACGTGCATACAATTCACTTTTTTTTATAGGTATGTGTCATATTTAAGTGGATGTTTTTGCAGGTATTGATAAGCGATGGATTGCCGCTCACAGTTTGCATAGACTGTTGTATATTATTGAATCAGTGCAATGAGTTTTTTGAGAAAACCAACCAGGCACAAACGTCTCTCAGGCAATTACTTATAAATACTAAGTCTGAACCACAGTCATTAGAAACAAACATAGATTATATTCAAAAAGCTGACGCATTTCCAAAAGAGGAGGAAGAAACTAGAGACACTGTCGCGGAATGTCGTCAGCTGTCAAATAATTACATTCACGAGTCCAATGTTTCACACGACTATTTCATCGAGGAACCAAAAAGTATTAATCAAAAAAAGTACGAGGTTAAGGAATCGGAAAGCAATGCAAAAGAAAAAAAATGTAAAATACAAATGAAGAAAACATTGCCCAAACAGACAAAAAAAAAGCTAAAACGGAAAAGTCAGAATGAAAAATTGGACGATACACACCTATATATAAATTCTGATTTAGAAAAAGAACACAACAGTATGAATGTAAAAACTAATGTTAAGATTCCGGATAATTATATGACAGGTAATTTCTAATATCAATATACGGTGACTCCCGCTAATATTCGGACACACTTAAAAAGGCAATAACTTTTTCAATATTGGCCAATACGATTTGAACTTTTCTCGGAAGCTAGAGCACAATTAGTGTACTACAGGATGTGAAAGGAAATTTTTTCAAAAATTGCAACTGATCGGAATTGCAGAGAAAATTCTAAAGGTTGGATTTTGCAACTTGTTTATGTGGGCTTATGTGGAAAATTTAGAGAACACGTTTCGTAGACCTGTGTCAATTAAACATATTCGGAAAATTTCCTCAAAATCGGTCGATGTTGCAATGAGTTACAAAGTTCAAAGATGGTAAAATTTCAAATTTTTGGTCTCTGCAATAAATCTAAGGATTCTTACATCTTTGAATACCTGCCGTTTTTTCCTATATCATCCGATTTCGATGAAACTTTCGCAATGCATACAATTGACACAGATCTACAAAACGTATTTTTAAAATTTCTAAATGTAAAGTGAAATGCAACTTTTAGTATTTTCTCTACAATTCCGACCAATTGCAATTTTTGACAAAAATTCCTTTTCGCATCCTGTAGTAAACGAATTACTCCAGATTCTCAAAAATATTCAAATCGTATAGTCGAATAGATCGGAATTTCCGAGAATTTTCGGGTTTCCCAAGCACGTTTGGGTTCTCGAATAATTTTCTCGTGGATAATCCCGGAAATTTTAGCCATGCACCATAGATTTTTCAAAATCATGCAATAATCACCGGTCGGTAATGTGTTAAATTGTATGTAAATTTTACCATGCGTACTTACATTGATCGGAGTATGCTGTTACGTATATAGGTACAGATTCGGATTTGGAGATCATCGAATCGCATACATCGGAAGCATTAAAATTTGGACATAAAAGAGGAGACAGTATGGATAGGTACCCTTGGCTTTGCACAGACTGTAATGATAAATTGCCAAGCTTAGAAGGATTAGAGGTACATCACGAGACTGTTCACAATCAACAAGCGAAATACATGTGTGTTCTATGCTGTAAAGTTTACGATAAATATTACGGTTTCCTTACTCATGTCAAACGACATAAAAATAAAGCGAAATTCAGGTAAATATAATTTCTTTTAACCGAGACACACGTGACCACTTATTATTTTGTATAGCTTGTTAACATACAATACATTTTCATATATAATATATACGGTGCACATATATACGCATGTATGTATGTATATATGTATGTATATGTATATATACTTAGTTGCGAAGATTGTGGGAAATCATTTGTACATAAAAAAGTATTAGATTCTCACAAAGCAATTCATAGTGAAGAACGGCCTCATGTATGTCAAACTTGTGGAAAGGCATTTAGACAACAAAGTGCTTTGTACATCCATAGTCGATGCCATTTACCGGATACAATGAAGAATAGATTTCCATGCGATCAATGCGACAAAAGGTAATTTTTAAAGTTGAACACCATAATCTCCAATGTTCACGATTTCAGGTGTAAACGAATCTCTTACGTTTATGTTTCTCAAACATTAAAAGGTAAAAACAACTTTTCCAGATTCTCGACAAAACCAAACTTGGTTACGCATAAACGAATTCATTCGGGCGTTAGGAATTTCACGTGCGATCAATGCGGTAAAAGTTTTATCCAGAAAGGAAATTTGGAGGCACATTTTCTAACACATTCAGCAGACAAGCCTTACAGTTGCACCCAATGTTCAAAAGCGTACGCTTATTATTTTATAACAAAATCTAGATATAGCTTGTGCATTTATTTAATGTAAATATACATATATAATAACAGAGTCGAATACAATTTGTAGCTTTAAAACTCCGTTACAATTGAAGAAACATGAAACAGTTCATACCGGAGCTAAGCCGCATCAGTGTGCTGTGTGTGGAAGAACTTTTCGAGAAAAAGGTACATTAAGGGAGCATCATAGAATACATACTGGAGCAATGCCGTTTACATGCGAATTTTGTGGTAAATGTTTTCGCTTCAAAGGCATATTAACTGTGAGTTCATTGAATATTTTCGTTTATATTGTACAGGGTGTTCGTGGCTGTTACTAGCCATCGTTTATCTTTTCTGATACTGCTTTTTGCAAATAGTGTAATGGCGTATGGCGTATGTGATTTTGTTTCTGTTTGAACTACTTTTTTTTAGAGATGAAGGTGACCTTTAATTTTTAAAGTGGAATGCTATATGTATATTTTTTTTATATCGTATGAAAGCGTGCCTCACGACAAATTCATTCGTATATACAACGTCACAAATATGGAAAAGGAACACTCTTTAGCTTTTCCCTAATATGTATTTATTATTTGCAAGATAAACGATGGCTAGTAATAGCCGCGAGCACCGTGTGTATATATCATATGAGTTTTTCATATACCACTAATGATTACTTTAATGTTAGACTCATAGAAGACAACATACGGGTGAACGTCCATATAGTTGCCTTGAATGTCAACATCATTTCACAAATTGGCCAAACTATAATAAACATATGAAACGCAGGCATGGCATTAATACATCTCACACAAAACATTTGTCTCAATCTCAACCATCACAGCAACAATTACATCAACAGCAGCAACAATCAGAACAAACAGTCCAGTCGAATACATCTGAAGACCCTTTATCAGCTATATCCCATTCGGAATCGTCAACAGTCCAAGTAAAAAATGATTCTCTTATCAAATACTCTATTTCATGCAAGGTGTTCAATTCTCTTATCGGTAGAATATATTATTATTAAACTAGTTTCTTTAAATGGACATCGTACAGGGTGGTCCTTTCACTAGACCGCCCCACACCATCGCCGACTAGCGTTTTCAGTGGCGCTCACCACTATAACGGTCTGGGTTGGGTCGTTCGACGGGTTACGGCGCGGCGAACGGCCGCGCTAGTGGTGAGCGCCAGTGAAAACGTTGGTACGGTCTAGTGGGCAACAACCTTAAATCTACCACTGCCAGTTAAATAAACGGTCTTAAATTTTTAATTTTATAATTATTGAAACGATGACGTTGCTTACATAGAAAAATTGATTCTATAAATTCATCCAAATCCAAGCACGTACTGCAATGAGAATTGCACAAAATCTAAATAAATAAAGCCTTGTCATTTTTATTAAATGAAACATTTTAATCGCTTTCCTAAAACTATCAAATTTTATTGAATATTAATTTTAATTGAACACCTTGTATTGTATTTTATATCTCATATCCTTTATACTTCTTTTGTTTATTTTGACTGTTCATAGGTAATACAAGCTGTATCACATGCATCAGCATCTCAACCAATCGTTGTACAAACTATTCCAACTACGGCCATTCAAAATTTTCAATCCGACGTAACTGTTACCGCGCCGGATGCTGTATTTCGAGAAAGAAATGCAACATACTTTAATGCAGTGCCAGCTCCACTGCAAAATTTTTTACCTCCCAACTTACCGTATAATTTTTATAATATATCTAATGTTACATACCGCGAATGATTTCGTTCAACATAGAAAGGTTTACATTGTGTTATATAAACCAGTTATCAGTAAAAAAAAAAGTATAAAACAGACTATAATTACTTAAATGTACGAATATTTCGAATTGTATGCAATTCTGTTACACTGAAAATATGTATATGAACGTAACGAAACGAGATTAATTTACTCGTATAAATTATTTGAACCTTTTACTTTTTAACAGTCTAGAAATGATATGAACATAGTTGTTTAATGTTAACATTACGCGACGAAAATGGTTTTGTTGTAGATAATAAGTGTACAAATGGTTTAACTGTATCTTTTACTTCAATTACGATTATATACTTCAGAAATAAATAGAAAATAAAACTCATGATCAAAATAATCCTGCTAACTAATACGGTGGTATATAAAAAACTTTCAATCAAATACTGATACTGTTTTACTTGATTAGAAAAGGAGATAACACCATTTATAATCTAAAAAATAGGTTATTTTTAAAAATTCAAAGTGTTTCTTTTATAAATCAGATACGCTCTATCAAATGGTGATATTTTTAACTTCCGGTTTCGGCCGGAAATAGGTGATTGAGACCGGAAGTTACATTTTTTAAATGGAACATGGTATTTTTTATTACGGATTCGCATTCTATGCGAAAAAACAAGCAACTTTTGTCTGAAACATTTTTTCATGGATTGATGTATTTAAAAAATACCTCATTCCATTAAAAAAATTATCGATGACCTTGAAATCTTGTAAAAAAAATGTCCTCGAAAATTTTTTCCCTTGCACCGTTACATGTGGCCCTTCGAACAGTGTAACTTTGTCCGAAGAAGTTTTTTTGTACAACGAAAAGTAACGGAGATATTTAGGTGTTCTGTTTCTTCGGACTCACCCTGTATATACGGTACGGTGTGGTAATCAATCATTTTTAATATCAATTATGACATACAATTAAGTTTATACAGTTGTATAACATAATTTTATGCTATTTTATTACTAAATAAATTAAAGTACATTTATAACAGAACATATTCTTATTAAAGTTTACTAGACGCAAGCTCCTTGATGCGTGTAAGTATATCGTCAGACTTTAAGTTTTGTAGAGAAACACACTGCTCTTTTCCGTATTCTGAAATACGTAATGAACATATTAATATAAAAGATAATTCGCTACTTTGGAAGAAAACAGGCACAACTCGAAAACCATTGGAGAAAATCCCATTTAAAGATTTAACCAAAGTTCAACTGAATATCACTTATCTCCATAAAATCACATCAGTAATATCTTCTACTTTGTTTAAAGTACATACTTAGGGTTAACTTTTGTATAGTTTTTTTATTCTTTCTAACCGAAATATTAACCCTGAAGGTTTTAGACATGTGATACTTTTCTTTAAAAAAAACTTCAATTATAGCTAAGTGGCCGGATATGCGAATTACATTTGTGACACTCTTCCACATAAAAATATACCACTTTTTCATTTTGATTGCGACATAAATAAGCGAACAATCGCAATTTTTTTAGTTATGCCGGTTTTCTTCCAAAGTAGCGAATTATTGAATATGACTTGAATTTGTAAAGCTATAAAGTTTGACCGAAACAGATTTGTAATCTAAGTATAACATGGATGTAAAATATTTTTCAATATCATTTACCATATCGTGCGTATAGAAACGGTTCGGTTGCAGAACATTCTCTAATTAAAATTGGAAACTGTGGATTATTTCTTTTAAGAGGCACATACTGCTGTTGGATAAAATCTCTGAAAAAATAGGTTAGGATTTAAACATCATAATTATCGACAAATATTACATTTTCTAATGATTCTAATTTCATATTTAAAAACAATATCATTACCTAACACCTTGACTACT
The DNA here is from genome assembly GCF_051020765.1 of Lasioglossum baleicum. Taxonomy (NCBI): domain Eukaryota; kingdom Metazoa; phylum Arthropoda; class Insecta; order Hymenoptera; family Halictidae; genus Lasioglossum; species Lasioglossum baleicum. Next base: position 20,498,705 of record NC_134931.1, read on the forward strand.
CGTAGATGTTTGACACAGAAGAATTCGTAACTCTTTTAAATGTGGACCAAGTTTAACGGCAGCCATTTTTTATTACTTATTACTAAACACACAGCACAGCAATACACAGGCGAGCGTACTGAAAAGACAGAATTGCAGAATGCTATTTATGAAATTATAATGTATATATTGGTATATATCTAATTTAAAGTTTTCAAAATTACTTGTACTCTAATAAACCGTAATATTTTGTACAATTTTCTAAGCATTATGTAAATAATTTGAATAATTTATTAAATTTAATTATTAATTGTGAATCATATTGTATTTCTTCTAAGATAGAATATTCAATTAAAATGTGAGTCTTATCGAAATTGCAGCTGGTTGGCACTGATTTCGAAAATGTGTCTAGTTTGGTCTAGTTTATGTGAAATTGGAGAAGCTCTGGTGGCCAGTGTTTTGGTCGAACCAAGTGTTTTAGTGGCTGTACTGATTTTCAGTACTCCAATGACTCCAACTGCGGGATTACCCAGACTATATACATAGCACACGTAGCCACAGATTCTCGTCTTTGGCAGTTTGTCGTAACTTTTACCAGTCTCTGCTTTCACTAAATAATCATGACTTTAAATCCGGATAATTTGCTAAATGAAGTTTTAAAACTTGACTGTGTTAAAAAATTAAAAGTTAGTGTTGAGAATTCAGTAAAATATGGAACTTTAGTTGGAGCAGCCACAGTAATGTCTGGGCTTCTTTTTGGACCTCGGGGACTTGTAATTGGTAATTATTTTTTACATAATAAAAAAATTTCAATTTAGCATTAATTAAACGGGGTAGACTCGTTTTTCAGGATTGCAAGAGTGCGGGAGCACCTTCTCATTACTCGATAATGCAAAGAGGGGATTTAAAAGATCAATCAATTTTTATTTAGACCGCAATTGCCCTCAAAAGTCCTATTTTTACGTTTACGAGGGGTAATTTGCATTATTCGGCAGCGTAATGTGCATATTATTCGGAAGCATGCAGCTGCGCACGTAGCTAATTTCATAAAGCTGCGACAGCTACATCCCTGACAACCAAAAATTTCAAAACGAGGGAAACAACGCTTTTGAATACTGAAAACCCCATCTTTGAATTATCGAGAAATGAGAACGCGCAACCTGCCACCCTTGCAATCTTGGAAAAATGAATCTAACCCCTTAAACAATCCGTAATACAAATTGTAAATTCCAAATGGTTTTTGTAGGTGGTGTATTAAGCAGTTGTGCAGCTAGTTATGCATCATCCGGAGAATTTAAGTCTGTTCCACATATAATTTTGTACGAAACCACTCCAGAAGAAAGGAAAGAATTAGCTGGAAAACTATGGAAATTAGTTACCACAAGAAATATAAAAACCCTTCAAAAATTCATATATTTAATACAAACTAACAAAGGATTTCTGGAGACCGTAGTACAAGTTCTAACAATGTTTTTGTCTAGTAAGATGGGATATGAGGTGCACGCGTAACATTGTATTATGTGTGTTGTATTATTAAGATTCTCTCATAAGAGAGAGATTGTAATCTAGAATTTAAAATAAAATTTCTCACAGTTTTTAATCTATTGTATTGTATGTAATCAACGACCTACTAATGATAACCTCGCCCGATGCTATTGCGTGGTGGAAAGTGCCCAGCCTCGTTATTTAATTGCCACACCTCGTACAACAATAACGCTTAACATAAACTTTTGCCATCGAATCCGAGTCTATTCAATTTTTACTCATCTGTAAAGATTACCTCAAGCCACTGCTCTCGTGTCTAATTGATATGTTCTTTCACAAAGACAAATTTCGATCCAAAGGATCGAACCGTAGCGCCGAAAACATTTAAAGATTTATAAATTTAAAAAATGTTTGAACTAAATCTGGTAGAAACAGTTTCTACGAAAAATGATTGTTAATATCTGAAAAGCGGTGATTAATTTTAGGGAATACACCGTGAATATTTTATTTGTGTATTTTTTGTACATTTTATTTATATATATACATATACTATTTACACATAATGTATGTTACTTGTACATTTATTCAATGCTTTTCCAACGGTACAAGTTAATTTAAATATACTCTATTTAGGATAATCTTAGTCCTGTTTTATACCCATCGCTCACACTGTTATTTTGTTGAATATTCCGTTTTGTCGATCGTAACGAATTAATAGAAATTAGTTTATTTATGTTATCGGCGCACAGATTCGATCCAAAATCAAGACAAAGCAATTTTGCAATTTAAAAAATCTTCAAGAGAATTTTGCGTCTGAAAAATACTGAATATTATACCGAGTGTTTCACAAGATCAACAATAACCAACAACATACTTTTTCACCGTACTTGCTATGTGTAAATTGTTTATAAGTGTATAAATTTGCAACTGAATTCCATGGAGGCACTAGCGGATGAGCTACACGCTACGCAAAAACAAAGGAACGACGTATATTGACAATCAGCTAATCAGACACGTTGATCGAAAAGTTCTTGAATCGATAAAAGAACTTCGTCTCCGCATATGAAGTATTAATGTATTGCAAAACTATTCTCAGTTTTCATTGCATTTTTATGCTATCTACATTACTTTAAAAGAAAACTTTTTGAAAAATATGCAGACCATAATAGACACTTTTATTTGCTTCATAGCAGGATCATTATGCTTGATTAGGAAGTAGATAAAGAAGCATTTACGTATCATTATGAGAAATTTTCAAAAATTGACAATATATCGTTTGTATATTCAAGAAATGATCAATTAAAGTAGTGTACACATAAGATAGAATTAACAAAAATAAATGCTTCTCTTGTCTAAGAAATTTTTGGAACCTATTACTCTTTGTATTAACTGTTATATGTGTTATATTGATCCTAGAATTATACATATTATAAAAATACAAGCAATTTTTGTTAATATCATCTTATGTTGAGCAAGCTTTTTTCACAATATCTTATTTCATTTATTTTATAGATACAGAAGTTTCTTTTTAATTTAACTTTTAAAATGAAATACATTTTGTATGATTTTGATCTTCCGAGTTTATTTTACAACACTTTGAAATATCTCTATCCATTTTGTTAAAAATGCAAACAGTTCACAATAAACAGCATATATGTTGAGAAAATATTCTGTTATATTAAAGTTTATATAGCATACTTCTATTATATTATATACATATTCTTAATATTTATTATTTTGTACTAATATGAGAATAACTAAATTGTTAATCATAGTTGCTTAAGTAGATACCATTCTATAATTTTGTATAAGTAGAAATATAAATTTAAGAAATGTACATTTTTAACAGTTTTAATTCTAAAAACAGAGTCTAGAATTTAATGTAATTTTATTGACATGTCAATAAAAGTAGATTTTATATTATACTCATATAAACATTAAATAAATAATAGGTCTAATATCTATTTTAAATTTTAAATAGAATTTATACAATCATTAGTTTTACAAGCCACGGATTCCAATTAATTTGAACAAATTTTAGTGCATAAATTAGATATTCTGTATGTTATTGATACATTTCACATTTCTTTTGTTATTCAAATCTTTTTACCTCCAGGTACTTATAAATTTACCCATTTAAATACACGTAATATTTTAAAAAAAAGGAATACAAAACCACGTATCTACAAAGTACATTTACAATTTTATAGGCATATAAATACTCATGTCTTACTAAACATAAGTATCAATAAGAAAAAAATTTATAAATAATTATACGTAAAATTAAAAATATTTATCACATCTCTCTCTCTCGTTGAAGATTAAATTATATAATTATTTTAAATATGTATAATATTTTACAATGGTTTATACTATTCTACAATTCCTTATAGAATCAAAAATTCGTTGTTAAATTTGAAATCATTCACGACAGTAGTGAAGCGTATAATTACTTATTTATATCTTCAACTAAAAATATTATTATTCAACAATAATATAAAATAAAAATTCATCCAAAAAGTCATACATTACAAAATTCTTCTATGTTGAATATATTAATATATCAAATTTAATATACCCAAGAGTTTTAATAAATATATTCATTAAAGTGGAGAATATATAAAGCATATACTATTGGTTCACTACAAATAAACTCTTGCCTCTCCTAATGATATATAATTTTGTAAGAAAAACTGAGACATGGACATACATATTTCTTCTAGAGATCACGAGTTTGAACGTGTATTGAAAATTCATGTGTACACGTGTAACGAATATATACGTGTTTGAGTTCGTGTGTAATGTTTAATACACAAACTTCAGCACGAACATTCGAACTACACGTGTACACGTGTATTTCAGTAACACGTGAAATCGAAATCTCTAATTCCTTATAATACTTAATCGATTGTAGTGTTATTTTAAAAATAATATCTCTATTAGAGCCCGTTCAGACACGACGGAAACCGCGCGGACCTTATTTACATTGGCGTAAATGGATGCGTTCACACGTGGCCGCGTGGCTGTCGCCTCTGAAAACAGCAGAAAATCAAATCCGCGCTGTTTCCGCGCGATTTTCATCTTCGTACTGAGCCAAAACTTTGCCCCTCTCCTGCATATCCGCGCGGTTACCGCTTCATCCTGAACGACTGTCAATTTTGAGGCGGTTCAAATAGCGCGGTCGAAAACGCGCGGATTCCGCCGTGTCTGAACGGGCCCTTATAGGCTTGTTTTGAAGAAAGGACGACAGTCTTAACAATTGTTCTATTTTTATAATTTTAGGCTCATTACGTATCGGTAACAGATCGTCGATTTATTGCAAACAATATAATCACAACAGAGGAATTTTTTCAATGATGAAATTTGAATTGTAAAAAATATTTTAGAAAAATAAGTTTTCATAAGTTTACAGAATTATATTGTACATTTTATTGCATTTGTAATAACAAAAACAGATAATTAAAGAATCTATCTGTAGTGAACAGGGAGACAAACAATCAAATCGTACTCCGCTATACTATGTCTTTCTCATCAATTTGCAATTTTTCATATCAAATACTCTTTATAGACTGCCGAAATCTTTTGTTTTTGATCCTAAATATTTTAGATAGATAGTTATAAGATGATGTAGTGTATGGCACAACATATATTGACATAGAGGTACTTTTTTGCGACACTACAAGCATACTTCTCTATGCAGGTATTAAAAAACGAAAAAAGTATAGTACACATATATATATGTACAAGTTGAGTAGAAAATAAAATGAATGATCGAGACACAGAAGAGTATTAAAATATAAAATTTATAATAGAAAATATAATAATTATGTTACAAATAAAAAATGGAATAAAGTATTTTACTTTTACACGGGAAATAAATTTATTTATACTTACACAAACTTAGTTTTCTAAACTTTTTAAAATGGCGTAATATGTATAGATAATTTACGAGTGATAAAAATATATTTATTATTCTATAATATAATTATAGATTAAAAACCATAACTTTTTATTTCAATAGTCGATAGATTATTCTGAAATTATAGAGATCGAGTTTTAGTATATTTGTTGCGTAACATTGTAAGTACAATACTAGTATACCTAACCTATATTGTACTAAGTACCTACATACCTTATATTAAACATGACATTTGACAATGTCATTTGAATTGTCACACATCAATTTGTATATCACTGTCTTCAGCTTCACTTTCAGTACTAATCATAGCATCTTCTCCTACTAACAAGGCGGCAGGTAGATTTTGTGGTACATTATCGATATCTAATCTTGGAGTTGAATAAACATTTAATACTTGAATTGTTGTTGGAGAAGTTGAAAGGCATTGTGGTACTGATCCTAACGGATCTGAATTTAATGTATCGCAGTCCAAAGGAGCTGACAATTGTAACTGTAAATTATGTAACTCAGGTATATGTGGCCGAATCTGCAATGATATAAGTAGTAAATCCTTTTATAGCTGTTTAAGCTCATGGATAAAGTAAAGTCGCGATCTAGCTCCCTGAGGATCTCCACGATCACTTTCTCTTCGTCTACCCCTTCCACTGGGGGGGGGGGGGGGGGCATTCCCGCGAGGGGCTAAGAAGCTCCTTCTTAGGTTGGGCCACCAGTGGCCTAGTCTAATAGCGGCCTAAGGAGTATTGTGGAGTATTGTGGGCAATAATTGAAGTATAGTCAAGCGTATGTATGTGTGCGGTATGGAAATGAGTGAGTGTGATAGTGGATTGTATAAAACCAAGTCCATTTCTGGGCTGCGAAGTCGAAATAAATAAATTATAGTTTCCTTGCACGATCTTCTATCCCCTCTCGAAACAGGCGATGGGAGGCTAGATCGCGACTTTACTGTACTAATTATATCGAAAATTTGATATGTTACCTTTAATCCGTCTGCTGTATGAGGATTTCTACAACCTCTGCATCTACACTCGACACAAGGCTTACTTTCAACATAACAGGGACACCGTTGACCACAACAAGTTAGTTTTCCAGGTATTGCTGTAGCATTGCCGCATCTACATCCTTTTCTCTTACTTCGAGCAGAACTCGACCTTGGTTTCTTAAAGCCAGACGACTGCTCAAAATGAAACCAGTTCTATTACTGTTAATTATTATAGAATGTTGACATAAAAATAAGAATTGTAGACTAATACAGATGTAAGTAATATCCGATAAATACATACTACATATATTGTATCGTATAATGAAATTGACATATAATCTCTCATCTGCATTAATCTTAGTATGGGACCTATTAATATATTGTATATATATGTAAAATTTATTTAGATCTAATGTTAGTAATGAAAATGTGTTAAGTATTATTTAGATTGTATACATTACTAAAGATTGTTAAGTGATTAATGAAGATGTGTATATAATTTAGCGTTCAAACAAAAGTTATAGTGCACTGTAAATATCCTGTAAGGCATAAGATTAATCGAATATCTATTGAAATTACTTTGCTGCCTTTTGAAGATTTTTTCTGAGAAGGGGTCCCATATTTAAGGTGGGAAGATGGAATACATTTTACCCCTCCTACAGAGCTGTGTTGACTTCCATCCATATCCTGCTGTCCTACTTCTGTATCTTCCGTAGCAGCTGCTTTCCGTTTTATTGTTATTTTGTTGCCAGACCCAGCATACATCACAGAGTATATCGAAGATCCATTTGACACAGTACGAATAGCGGGTGATTCTGTGCAATATATAAATGAGTTGCATACATTAACAAGTTTCGATTGTTTTTTGTTTCCTTTTCTTTTTTTTTTGTACAAATTATTCACACATTTATAAATAAATATATAATTCTCTAATAACAGTTGTCAAGTGAAATAAAGTAGATAAAGAAAGAAAAAAGAAATTTAATTTCTTTAATAAAGTGTTCAATGTATATTATCCACACAGAAAAAAATTAAATTAAATTAATCTAGAGAAATAAGAAAGTTGCGAAGAAGGCAAGATCATAAAATCATAGTTTGATTACCGAATAAAGCGATCGAAAAAGGTGGAGAAACTGAAACCTTATTTACAGCTGTACAAAACATTTTCATTAATATAATTAGTTTCTGATCAAAAGTTTTGATATATTTGAAGAATACTATACATGTATTTCGTCCGTTTGATTGCTCCTTAGCTGATACTTAAGATCTGTTTCTCTCTCTCATATTATTTAATTCAAAACGTCAACTATTCCCCGAACATTTATTTTTCACACATATTTCAATTTCAGAGACTTCTAACTTGCTTCTATTGATCATGTGTGGTAGGAGAGATTGTTTCTAGTTATGCGAAACTAAAGTCTATAAATATTTTTGAGAAAATTAGAAAATTTAGATTAATATTTTTTTACAAAATATCCGTTTTCATTCGACGTCAGTTATAAAATGAAAAAGTATTTATATATTTTGACGTTCTTCTTATCCTTCTTAGTAAATGTTATATATACAAAGTTTTAACAGCTTTTGAAATAATAAAGAAATTCTTCTATAATCATTTTCTTTTTTTGATTTAATAGCTATGCATTTCTTTCTGTATGTATGTATTCTAACATTCAGCAATATACTTTGTGGCAGGCCTGGGCGACGCTGGCTTGCGGAACAGATGAGAAGTGGCTGCTACTCTCCCTCCCGCAGAGGAGTAGCAGCAACATCTGTTCCGCGAGCCAGCATTGCCCAGGCCTGCTTTATGGTATCGATCCGTAGAAATCAAGAAAGTGGTCCAAAAAGTCGATATGTACTACTGGTAAATAAAAAGTTTTTATTTGAAAAAAGTAAAAAAAAAAACAAGTAAATAATAACGTATAGAATATTTGAATGTCATTCATTACATTTTTAGGTACTAAATATTAGGTTGGAAAGAAAGTTCTTGCGTTTTTTAACTATTAAATTCAAATGCGCACATATCTCAGCTCAAATGAAACTTTATTAATAAAAATAAAGATCATTGCAATCGATGCACTTTCGCCAACGAGAAACAAGTTTTATGTTATTCCGGTTGAATAATCCCGGAGAGATGCTGAAACAGCATTCTACGAGTTTGTCGCCTCCAGGACTCCAGAATTTTATTCAACCGTAATAACAAAACTTGTTTCTCGTTGGCGAAAATACATTGATTGCAATTGTCTTTATTTTGATTAATAAAGTTTTGTTTGAGCTTTATTTAATTCCTTTATTATTGTGTCTATGTTTTTGAATATTATAAATGTTCGTATTAGCTTCTTCTTTATACAATATTACATTTTATATATGGATAAAATTATAATATAAATAATGAGAATTCATTGATTTATTTATAAAGAAGCAATATACTATACCAGATATACTTTGCGATATTGTTTCAGAACTTTGTATCGTGTTTCCTTGGGTCTGGGTCGAAGTTGTACTTGTGTAAACACATGGTAAAATACTATACGCAGACTTTGACAAACCAGCAGTACTTTTAAATTCGTCTTTGAAGCCAGAACCTTCTTGTATAAGTTCCATAAGACTGGTAACACCAATAGTTGATGGATTATTGCCTGTTTTATTGGAAGACACTGAAAGTATTAAACTTCGATAAATGTTTGTGTTTGTCAAGTATTCACACAGTTTTTTATAACACTGTAACAATATTCGTAATTGGACATTTTCGACATATTTGTCATAGTCCTTGCACCAACCACACGAAGGTTTAAGTTTTTTACGTCCACCTCTACACCCACGACACACATGATGTTGACAATTAGTTTCAGTCGGCGTATGAGGTTCAATTAATAAATTTGAACACACAGTACAACTAAGGCTTTGTCGCAAATAAGGAACTAGCCTATATAGATCCGTCCATGAATTTGGATCATCAGCGTCTGCTTGTAAAACTAACCGACACGTCGATACGTACAGACTCGTGGCGTTCATTTTTTTTCTAAATTTTCCACGAGCAATACGTATTATTACACCGGGAACGTAACTAAACAAAGCAACACGACATTGTCAATACACACAAACAAAACATCAGCCATATTTAATTTTCTATCGTTTACATCTTAGACCATATATACTTATAGACCCGGCATAGGTATAGTATGTGTATAGGACACTGATATAATACTATATGAATACGAGCAGCCGTACAGCGATTGAAATTTGGATGCCACCGCCCCCATCGGAGATGCTTATGTATTAAATAGCGCGAAGCTTGAAAAATATGGTTCACAAGAGCGCCCAGCCGTCGAGATAAATTCTTTATATCTCGTCACAGCCTCCTCTACTAGAGTAGGCTGTGATCTCGTCGGTGCTATCATCCAATAATTCGCGCTGTGCATTACACGGCAGTAACAGTATATTAGCAACCATGCGACGAATATTCTCGGATGTGATTTGGCAACTAAACTAAACTCAAATCGTAGAGTCGTAGAGGCACCGACGAGATATAGACTGATATAGACCTGGCAGTCACTGGCAGTCTGCTGGCAGTCTCTCGTCGGTGGCACAGGGGCTGACAGTTGGCAGTCTTTATCTCGTCGGTGCCAAAACTTCTGATTTTTTGAACAGACGGTATTTCAGAACATGAGACACGAAGTCCCATAAGATGATAGGTCTATTCTATAGTATATCTTGTAGGTGGTATATGTGTAGCAAATTACTGGTACAAAATATATAAATATTATCATAATAATAATCGTATAAGAAAAATGATAAAAATTTCAATAATTTATACCTTCCCAATGTTATAATTTCACATGAAACTAACGAATAAATTTTAATCTGCATTATTATATTTCAAGTTCTACATATACTAGTACAATTTAAACAGTTCTATCATATTTCGATTATCTTTCGTAAAGAAAATATATTGCCAAATACAGCCTATGGAAGAGATGGTTCTATTTTGGTCGTATCAAAAATATTAATCTTTTTATTCTTACGAATAATTTATTATATCATTTTAGAATTTATAACAAAACGTGTATCTTACTTTGTGAGTATAGTATAAGTATATATATATATGTGTATAATAAATGCAATTTTTGTCTACTTGTTCGAATTCCTATGAAAAGTAAATAATAATAAATAAGAACAATATAAATGATACACAGGAAGTCACAGTAATTTATTCTTTTCAAATTGAATGTAATAACTTAAGATAATTAAGATTTTATTTTATATGGTACTATAATACAAGCTTCACTAGTTTATTAGTATGTTATATCATGTTCTGTAACAGCATAACAATTTTTGTGAATAAAACTTGCTAAGAACTCGTTTTTGCTGCATCTTTGGAAACTTTGCTACAGTCTCTAGATGATTGTTGCCTTATTGTTGTATTCAAATCTTCTTGACAATTAGAATATGCCATACCTAATCCAAATCCTGCTCCAGTTAAAATAGGCCATTTTCTACCTACAAAAAATCAAAAAATGTGATTAAGCCTGCATTCAAAATTAAGCCTTCATTCAAAAATAGCTTTTTCAGTATAAAAAAAAAATAGTTCTTAAATTTATATTACATTCAATATTGAGGAACATATACGAGTTCATGATACCTAACCTATTTCCCCACACTTGATGATGCAATTTTTAAAAATACGATAGCATGATTTCGATAACTACCTATGTGAAAATGTAGAATAATATTTGATATCTTCGAATATACGAATTAGATTAGATTTTTCTGTCACGAATCGTACTATCTTAACCTTCAAAATTGAGTTTCTAATATCGATGTCAGGTGACGTAGATTAAGAATATTATTACATATTCTACAATGTTCTCTTGTAGTGAAAAAGTAGCATTAGTTTAATTTGTAATCGAGTAAATATTAAAGTAATTGTGCCTTACGTTTGAAGAAGAACAGGGAAAACACACCACCAAGTAAAGTTCCTCCTCCTAAAAAAAGGTTACAATTTTAGCAGCGAATAAAACTTAATACTTCCTCAATGCTTAACAGGACTTATAAACGTAAGACAACATTTACCCAATTTAAAAAGTGCATCTGTGAAACATCGATCCCATTTTCTTCCAATTTCGTCTTCAGTCCAAGTAGTAGTACCAGCCATTTTTCTGTATGTATTAAAGTAGATCTATAATATTGGATGTTATGTCATACGTAAGTTTCTGGTCATCCCGGGAAAGGTTATCGAAGCATGTAAAAGCAATATTGAAATAATTTGTTGTTACTTTGGTTTTTCAGTAGTATAGATGTATGTATATGCAATGTGTGATACAGAGGAGACCAATACAATTAAATAGTTCCCATTTCATCAATCGGTAGATGCGGGGTCTCGTATATACACACTGATATACAGTACGCTATTGTTACATGTTTGAATGGAAAAGGGTGATATTGACCGCGTTATTTATTTAATATCGGCTAAATAGAACAATTGTTTCGCCCTGCAGCTTTATTAATTTCATTAAAATCCGCTCGCTCTACTTTTATAGTTTGGTTCTATAGTCGCGCCAATTTGAACGTGAAATCCAGTGAAATCACCGTATCACCGATTATACCTATAGTAATTTGTTATATAAAAGTTGGTTCAAGTTGTCGCATAAAATCACTAACGGGGAGCGGCGAAATGCATGAATACAGCTGAATACATCCGATTTTCGCAAATCGTTTGTATCAGTTTGTATGCAAACCGTGGCAAACCCTTTGTATATATCTGTATATATATACACGCATAATGTATAATATCCCAGACAGCACAGTCTGACCGAGCCTACCGCCGGACCCAGCTAGCAGAGCCCCTGACCTACAGGTTACGGGCAAACACAACGCTTGGAGCTGCATCGAGACTGGTCAAGACCCAGACAGGCCGATTTAGCCGGGCCCCTGTGCACAAAATGGCGCGAATATCACCTGCCGGGGGCTCGAGCCCAGGGCCTGCCGGTCGGGCTGGGATTCAGCCTGTTTTTGAGAGGGCAGCACGGTATCACACTAATGTGGCCAATCAGCAGTGCTGCCAGATGAGGGGAATCACGCCGATATGAGGTACCCCCTCTCTGATGACCAGAGTAATATGGGCAATCAGTGCTTCGATTGAGCCCAACTTTTCTCGCGCATGCACGACACAGGGCGGGTCGCATCAATTTGGCAGATGTCGTTAAAGTAAATTTCTACTGTGCAAATGCGTAGCAGTCTCCCTTTTTACCGACAAAAGTATAAGTTAAAGACCTTTGAGGGCGATTGCTCCCTAGATTGATCTTTTATCTGGCGTTTTTGACTACTGAAAAAACCCGTGTGTGTATTATCACGAAATGAGAACGCGAATCCCGCACCCTTGCAATCGGCCGAACACCGGCCTGGCCGGCAGGCCCTGGGCTCGAGCCCCCTGCAGGTGAAATCCGCGCCATTGCGCGCACAGGGGCCCGGCTAAAATCGAGCCGGTGTGCTACATATCTGGGATATATGTATACTGTCTATATATTCTAAAATTAATAATCAGGTGCATACAAACCTTTTATATGTATACACATATATTTATATTCTCCTTTAGATATATTTATAATTTATTAACAATTAATTTATATAATTGTCGATTCGTTTTTTTGTGAAGGGTTTTTTAAACCCATCGCAAGAATGGAAGTCATGTCTGGTCATGTCTATGCGTATTTCATTGTCTTATCAAATTCGGTGACTGGCCCTTTGGAAGACTATATATAAATTTGAGGGAGATTTTTCTGCGAACTTAGCGATATATTATGTTTCTATTCTACTGTATCGTATAAAACAAATATTCCGAAATACATTGGGAAATGTGTAAAGAGAATTCTATCTATTTTAGCGCCCTCTTGTAATCGATCCTACCCTTCTAAATACTAGAGCATTCTATGTAGTAATGTCCACTGTATATATCCGATTTGACAACATGGTCATGCAGAAACATCACTATAAAACTGCAATGACAGAGTTTCCGGCGTAAAAATAAGCCAAAATTCGTGCTGAACATGTTTGCTAAACACTGTAAAGAGAAAACGGGATAGTTTTAGCCAATGTTGACTTCATATTAAAAGTGTATAATTCGATAGACATACACGCACGTTAAAGCTGCATCACAAATAATGTTATCGATTAATTTTTTAAGAACCTCGGAATCAGTAAGCAAACGATCGAATAACATTAATAGAAGAGTGGTTAATATAGAATTATTAATGAGGTTCTCATTTTTTATCGTGATCTTCATTATAACAACTAATTTATTGTCGTCGGCTGGTGGAATCGAGTCATTGGGAAACCCGTATAAAATCTTAGGTGTTCACAAACGTGCAACCTTACAAGAAATTCGAAAGGCGTATAAAAATCTTGTTAAAGAATGGTAATTATTAAAGCGACTATTATATTTTGTTTTATCGTTGAAGCGTGGGCGTCTGTTCTTGATTTTCATGTGTCGCACAATCAATTTACGTATGATAATGTCATACTATTAATAAAATTAACATTTTATATTTAGTATTGTACTCATCGCAGACATCAAAATATCTGCTGATTGTTTACAAAATTGTGTGTTACATCTTCAGGCATCCTGATAAAACCGATCACCCCGGTGCGGAAAATAAATTTGTAGAAATTACAAAGGCTTACGAGGTAAAATTAATGTTCTCTCAAATAAAAACATGTTTACAGATGGTTTAATGAACGTCGCGCGTCATAAGCACTTATTTCCATAGATTTTGACTGATCCAGAAAGGAGGAAAAAATTCGATAATCATGGCATTACCGAAGAAAGTATTCCCAGGCAAAGAAGAGATAGTAGTCAATTTAATGTGCTCGATCCTTTGGAAGAATTATTCGGAGGGAATTTCAAGTTCCATTACCAAACTCGAGATATTTCACTCTTTTATAAGATGAGCATCACATATCGGTTCGTAAATTTTCTATTATAATATTCATTTCGATTAGATGCATTTGCGTAAGCTCTTCTGACATTTTCAATGCGAATGCGTTTGTTACAGATCATTTGAAAATGTAATAATACCAAAAACCTATCGTACACCTTATATAGTATTAGTTTATTCGGATTGGTGTTTTGCGTGTTTGCAAGTAGAACCGACATGGCGCCGTTTGGTTGACGAGTTAGAACCGTTGGGTCTTGGCTTAGCGACTGCGCACGCTGAGAAAGAATCTGCATTGGCAAGAAGATTGAGTATTCATTCAGTGCCATGCCTTGTTGTGACGATAGAGGGTCGCACTAGCGTGTATAAGGAATCTCTTTTCAGTGTTCAGAAGATCGTCGGTACGCATTTGAAATGTTAATCGAGTAGTTTATACGTTACGCTACTTTTAAAAAACAAATTTTACATGGTTTTCATATTTCAGACTTCTTACGAAGCAAATTCCCATACAAATTGATACCTACTATAAACGAGAACAATGTAGACAATTTTCTCTCAGGATGGATAGATAATCGAATTCGAGCTTTAATTTTTGATAGGAAAGAATCTATACGATTACGGTATCTATTCATTGCATTTTACTACAGAGATCGTGTCGCATTTGGTTTTGTCCAGGTGAAAATTTCATATTCAATCGCGAGCGACAAGAACTATACATCCTCTCGGTGCTATACAACTTTCATTTTTACAGACTGGAAACAAAGACACGGAATCGATTGTAACAAAGTATAAGATTTCTGCGGATTTAGATACTTTGTTATTGTTTAACGAAAATTCTGAGAAACCTATGGCATCTGTCAGCATGAAAGATATATCCAGCGACACGATGCACAATATTATATCGAACAATAAATTCCTTGCTTTACCAAGACTCTCGAATCAAGCGATGCTGGACTCTGTTTGTCCACCGGAATGGTTAAGACCGCAAAAACGATTGTGCGCAGTTTTAATATCTCAACAAAACAATCCTCTCCATGATTTTGCGAGACATAAATTTCGACAGGCAGCATTAGAATCATCTTACAGGTAACATTGTTGTAGAAGCATTGTCATTTAAGGATTATGTCAACGTAACAACAGTTATCTCATTTAAATTTCCAGCACTGAGCGAGTTAGGTATACATATGTGTTCAAAGATACACAACCAGAATTTGTATCGGCACTGTCGACAGGCGAAGGTAGTCCCTTAGAACCTTTGTTACACATTGTCATTATCTGGAGAAGAGACGCAAATCATTTGAAGTATGAGTGGTTGCCTACTGGTTGGATCGAGGCCGCTGAAGATGAGAACCAGTGGAATGAAACACGTCGAAATTTGGAACAAACTATACAAAGATTATTGCGAGCTACCGAAGCACTGCCATATGCTGCAGTCGTAGGAGAACTAGCCGATGAACATGCACAGGTAGATTTATGAATTTTTCTAAACGATCGAAATGTATCTACAGTCAGTCTCGAACGACTTCAGTTATTTTCAAAGACTTAAGAACATCAGTGTATTAGTTTCAGTTCAATAAGATAACTAGAAGAAGAACAAAATTTTTATTTGGCTCCTCTGTGACTTTTAATCAATGCAAACATATTTTATTTCGCATAAAGATCCGCAGATAAATATTAATCACCTATAACTCGTAAACCAATTAATCAATTACGATGGATCTATAAGATATTTCTTAAATTTCCGAACGAGACAAAATAAAAGAGTTGTAGAAAGCAATTTATACTATTTTCTCGTATTTCAGACTAAACGCAATTTTTCCAAAATTTTCGTTAAAAAACTCGATAGAAACTGAAGTCGTTTGGCTTATTTATAAAAAAGTTATTCTGATTTCAAGGCTGTGCCATGAACTATGTGACTGACTGTACGTGTCTACTGTATAATTTAATTTCTTCTATAGGGTACTGTAGATAAACTTATTGGCAAGGCATTGTTAGCTGTAGATTATATATCGGATAGTCTTACTAAAGAGCAAATTTTGCTTTTGGTATCGATAATCGCTACTCTCATATTAATCGGTGCTGCTGGATACGGAATGTCATATTTAGTGTGAGTAACTTGGAATTATAAAAACTTTTAACATCGTACAAGTTTCTTAACATGATATTTTATTGTAGGAAATTAGAAGAAGCGAGTGTTGAAGCTGAACGTGCTCAATGTAAGGATACCAGTATATCAACGCCATCACAGCCGCAGTTACGATTACATGAATTACGCGCAGAAAAATACAATGGTTTAGTTCGACTATTAAAACCAGGCTGTAGAACCATTATACTATTAGTTGATGCTCAAAGTAGACTAAAATTATTACCAGCTTTTCATAAAGCTGTGTGGCCTTATAGGTGAGCTGAACAAATCTGTATACAGGGTGGGCCACCCAACTTGTTCTCACCCTCCATAACGTCCAAAGTAGAGATCTCGATTTCACGTGTACACGTGTAGTTCGGATGTTTGTGTTGTCGTTCGTGTATTGTTTACTACACGGGTACACGTGTACACGTGTACTTTGATACACGGACACATGTATATTTTACCCAGAGAGCACACGACGTTTTTTAGACGTCGTTTCACGTTGTTCTTGCGTCGTTTTTACGTCTGTACGTTTGTACGCTCTTCCATATTTTGGCACAAAAAATATAACATGCCATTTTAAAAAACGAAGTTGACCTTCAAATCTCCGAAACGACTCCACTTACAAAAAAGGTATATGAATTACATGATGTATCCCTTCAAACCATACAACTTTTCTGGAAAAAGTTTTTTCATACAATGCATACTTTGGAAGTTATTGAGGGCGAACAAGTTGCGTGCTTTGTTTAGGAGTTATTATATTATATATAACGAAAGACACGGACCAATCGGAGCGCGACCTAGATGCGAATTGACACAGTCGGCGCGCCGGGCCGACTCGCGTCTAGGTCGCGCTCTGATTAATTCGTGTTTTTCGTTAATAACTCCTAAACAAAGCCGCGGACAACATTTTTGCATTTCCGGGTTCTGCAGGAGTTTTGGGACACCTGTATATTGTATGTACTATGAGAAAATAAAATTATTCTGTCCTTTATCACAGGAAAAATAAGACCCTTATGTTTGGGCTCATGTCTCTCGAAAGAGGACTAGATTGGTATAAAAAACTGCTATCCCTCACTTTGCCAGAACAAAAGGAATTAAATATAAATGCCAAAAATTGTGTTGGCACAGTACTATCATTAAACGGGCACCGTAAATATTTTTGTATGTACCATGCCAAACATCCAGAGTGCAGTAAAGGCAAAGGTTCTAAGGTATACATTAAAAATATTTAAATGAAAGTACTTGCATTGCACTGGGAGATCAAAGAATTTATTTAACAATAATTATATCGCCAGCGAATGGAACGAATGACAAAACAATTAACCAGAAGAGTAGATGACGCTGAAGCTGGTGCATTTATTGGTTTTAATAGTTCTAACGAATCTGATCTTTCTGAAGACGAGGTATGAAATATTATATGTAGATATTAATTTGTTAGAAATTTCGGTGTCAAAATGAAATCTGAATAATTTATGTGAGTTACTTTCTTCGCAGAGTGGAAACAATGTTTTGTATCAGGATAATCTTCTGGATGGTCTACCTATGTGGCTAGACAGATTATTTGAAGGTTTAACACATCGTTATTATGTAAACTATTGGCCCGAATTCACAGCCAAGTAATTAAACACCGGTATGCATTCTTGTAATGTGTATACTTTTAGCAGTAGCAAAAGGGATCCAACTAGTCAACATATTTCACTTGGAAGTCCGATAATCGAAGAGATACATCTTTACTTTTGTCCAAACTAAAAACATATTCATTGTATATGAAACATAATTTCGAAAGTTACTCACGATGTTCCGTATACATAGATTTTAGATAATCCATTTACTGCAATTGAACAAAATTTCATACTATATCATCATAGTCGATAATATTCTTGTAGATTTAAACAGTTTGCATTATTTCGATCGGTCATTATAAGTAATGATAATCTCTGAATTTTTAATATTACCTTAAATAATTCTAGTCGATGCCATTAAAGACATAACAGTATTTATATTATTTGTTTAAATATTAGGCACTGTATAATATTTATATATTTGTAATATGTCAATAATTTCCATTCATTTCGATTTCTCTTGACATAATGTATGGTTCTACATATAACAGTACATTAGAGCAATCTTTACTTTCCATATTATATACAAAGTTTGATAAAATAAATTTTCCTAGGCGTAACCGTCTTTCGATCGATATTTCATGATTTCTCTGAACGCTTTAAAATTATTTAAATTAATCCATAAACTTCATCATACAACTCAACATCGGTATCATTTTGATAAGTGTAATGTCATTACTGGACTCCGGATGTTTATGCAAAGTAAAATGTTCGTGCATCAATTGCAAGACGCGCACGAGCTAAATATAAATTTATATTCTTCATCAATCATTTTAATATGGTGAAAATAATATAGTAACACTCTTTAAAGTCTTCGAATATTTTCACTGTTCTAAATTGCACTTGCTCGTTTTTGTTGTAAATGCATCAAATCCGGAGTCTAATCATTACCAAACAGAGATCAATTGCGTTAATTTTTATTATTAATTTAACATTTGGCACGGGTTTTACAAAACAATCTGTAGCATAGCGGAGTACAGTACTCTCGCGATAAGTGTCCAAAACACGGGTCGGCCAGAGACATTTATCTATAAGAAAACACTATTGTTTGATCCACTGAACGTAGAAGAGGACAGCGAAGCTTGAGGACCTCGGTCACCGAGGAGTGTAACATAATATGGGTCGGGTATATCGGTGCAGTGCAGCCAGAACGGGGAAATCGAGGGAATACAGTTTACTCTCTCTGATAGCCAGCCCAGACTACGGCACACAGTGGGCAATTTGGTCGAAACTCGATTCAAAATCAAAGAACTTTCGATAGTAATGAGGTGGAGCGATGAAATTTTTTTAAAATTAAAGCTGAAACTTTGCAGAATACGAGAAAAATAGGGAGATTATGGTACGAACGTTTTTTAACCTTGAGAAAATTCGTTAAACATGTAGAATTTCAAGGAATCGATTTTGCAATATCCCGAGGTCGTAGAAAAATTTAGAGGCCAGATTTGAAATCAGCATAAAAAAATCTACGGGAAATGAAGTACAGCATGTTCAAAAAAGTTTTTCCGCGCGTGGTATTGGAAAAACCACGATTTTCTCGAAATTGTGCAAGTTTAATGAATTTTCTCAACGTTAAAAAACGTTCTTACCATGATCTCCCTATTTCTCCCATATTCTTCAATGTTTCAGCTTTAATTTTAAAAAAATTTCATCGCTCTACATCATTTCTATCGAAAGTTCTTTGATTTTTAATCGAGTTTCGACCAAATTGCCCACTGTGCGGCACGAGCACCGTGGTCTACGGTCTTAGTGGGGGACGTTGGAGACTGGAGTTGGTTGGAGCGTGCTCGTGTAATACTAGTCCAATAACAGAACTTCTTTATTTTTCATTATTCTTTTATGAGACTTTCGCCAACATATTTGTGGGATTTTTCTAATGACGATATATTATGTTACACACCTGAGCGACCGAGGCCTCTCGAGCTTCACGGCCCCTCACGGGGTATACCCCGCGGTAGATCTTTTGGACATTTATAGCGGGAGTACTGTACTTTATTATCAAACTTTGTGTATATCGCATTAATATTTAAGAATGTATTTTTGTTTCTCTCGCGGACATATATTTATGTTACCTTATACATTTTTTGAATCTTATATTTTTATTTACCGTAGAAACTGGTAACAAACATATTTCTACATCCATTAACTCGTTCTAAGCGAAAATTCATAATTATAATAATAAAAATAACAATAATAACTAATGATACGTGCTTTATACAAGTCATGTGCCGATTAAAAAAAAAAGAAAATAGATACTTTATAGTTGATCGAAAGAGAATGGTTAATATTCTCATAGAACAATACTTTAATATTAAATAATACAAAAACTAGTCCCTTTTCAGCTATATTTAAGTGATGTATATCTTTAAATTATATTTTGAATAATTGAAAAAGCCGATATATCACAGAGCTACTCATTTGAATAACAAGTCATCACATAAATAATGTCACTTTCATACATTCAGTTAAGTATAATAGAGTGTATAATATTTGTTCATCGTTAATATATGTATACCTATTTTTATGTTAATATAAATTATATATATGAAATGAATAATATTGATAAATTAAAGTATAAAGGGGTAATATATCGTGGTATACTTTATTTATTGGGTACCTTCTATTTATTGTTTGTTTTGAAGATTGTTATCGTTTTACAACTTAAAAGATTTTATAGTAATATAGAATTTAATCTAGAGAATATATATATACACATAATCTATAAAAGAATAAAATTAAAGAATGCTATATTGCAGAATACAAATTACGATCGATACATTTCCAATTTCTTATATAAACGACAACGCACATGTGATACTTTATGAAATGTCTTATTAAGGAAATCTATCATATATACATGTATATGTACATAATACGTATCATGGTAAGAAATGACTTGGCTTATGTGATGACTGAAAATAAATTTATGTTCATTATATATGTATATGTACTTGTGTACACTTGAATCATCATATTTTACAAAATTATCTCCTAAATCTTTAAATGCATGGAAAAGAGCGATGTATAAAGAATTGTTTACATTGTGTATACATTCTATGAAAATATTTAAAACATGGCGAAATAAAGATATGTAAACAAAATTTGTGTTTGTTTCATTTGGAAAAAATGCAAGGAATAATTTACGAAATGAAATGTATGTATGAAAAAAATACTCGTGGATATATAGTTTACTGCAATGAATGTTTTATTCCTGTTAATTCTGGAAACACCTCGTACATCACAATTTCAAAGATATCCTGTAACAAAACATTAAATATATATCCAACAGACAAGTTGCAAATGATGAACTTTATCATAAAATAGTAACTTACATAAATTAATTGTTTATTTAAATTCACATTCTGCAAAGAATCAAAAATTTTGATTGCTCCGCGTTGAGCACTTTGGGCGCCAACTAGATTAGTTAGTACTTCAGGTACATTATTTAGGAATTGTCTTCGCGCTTCACCTCGTGTCTTTAATTTCTCTTCATCTGTACGAAGAACATTCCCAGACACTAAGTGGCCATTTGGCCACCAAGATTTTGTAAATAATTGCACATAATAATGAAGCATTGGCTCCGAGAATATCCACGCAATAGTGTCCCTGATTTGCCTGAAAAGTATATTCTGTGCTTCTGGCTATTGCATGTTAATCGTTGAAATCATTATAAAAAGATTTATTAATCCTATACCTATTGATTGTTCGACCATAAGTTATTTGAACAAAGATAATTAATGATCGCCTCAGCCATCGAAATACCCCTCTTAAATCAAAGATTTCACCCAGAAGCGTGTACAAAGGTTCTGCTATTGCATCTTTATTGGAACTCAAGTATCCATCTGTGACTGATCGTGCACTGTCAGTATCATCCAACAAAAGAGAGTAATCTTCTTCATCGTCCTTATCACGAATATCACTGCTAGTATTAGACCTAATGTAAATAGTTCAAATGGTTATTACACGGTATTGCATGGTATTCTAAATTCTAAATCAATTATAGTCGGGGATGAAATTCACTGGACACCCTTTAAAAAACTAATCATTTTTTTTCAAAATTCGACCAACCGACTTGCGTTTCTGTAGCTGTTAGAAGGATTAGTTTCCTAGGTAATGTGCATAAAATTTTGTCCCCGACCGTACACATTCTCATACGTTTTGAATAACGTTGACAAAGAAAATCGAGATTTTTTAGGTGACGGAGGTGCATGTTTCAAGTGTTCCGAGCTTGGACTAAGAAATGTATACAACGCTTCGCTTTGATTCAGTTTCTCGTCTTCTAAAACAAACTGAAAATAATAAATATACTATTAGTTGAACAAGAAAAGTCGCAAGTTCCTAATAAGTGTGCATAATATAATTTAGAGAATAATATAATAATTATATATTTTAATAAGCATAGAAAATATTTTAAGAAACCCACATTTAAATATTTCTGAATTTGTACTTTTGCTTTGTCCAAGGTATTTTTATCAGATTTCCCAAAGAACTTTAAAGGTTGTGACGGTAAATCCAAATTCTTTATGCTAGAACAGAGTTGGCGAAGGTTCCTGTGTAACTCTTGAAAGTCTTGCAGCTTTCTCAACACCACCCAACCGCTACAAATACTATCGCTGTTATTTTCGTCTACAGCCATATGAACAACCAAAACGAACTGCGGCGATTCTCCGTTGTCCAGTATCTGTTTTATAAATATTTGTTCCATTAAAATACTCAAGTAATATTTGTTCTATTTGCCGATGAATATAATTTATCCTTGACTTACTTCCGCACTTTGTACTTCTGCTCTCCAGTGACCTAAATGCTCTGCCCACATTTCCGTGTGAGTTAAATGCGCCTCCAGTTGCCTCTTCTCACTTTGCAACCATTCAACTTCCTTAGCCAAGAAATTCAAAACTTTGCTCTCTGGTTTTAACGAAGCTTTCAACGCTTGCAAAGCCTGCATCTTGTTGTTCAACTTTTCTTGTAACTGATCCAATTTACTGCGAGCATAGTTCGAATGTTCCCCGACAAGTAAGGACACATTTTCTGCCAATACTCCATCTGTTATATGACGATCTTCTGCTAAATCTAAAAATTATTCACATGATACTCGGCTAGATTACATCTTACAATACTAAGCACTTTCATACGAACCATCTGTTCTTTCATTAAGTAATGCTTGCTGCATGTTCTTATATTGTTCGCTGACCGCAAACGATGGATAATATTTCTGTTCCAAGATTTTAACAACATTGTGTTGTACTTCGTAAAACACACTAGGCCCTATGTCACCCAACAAAAAACTTTCCATCTTTTTCCGAATAGATCTGTCAACTTTAATCTCAGCAGTAGGAGACGTAATGTAGGTATAAAAAATTTCAGCACCCAATTGATGCCAATGGGATTTATCAGCGTTGCGTAATTCCTGCACAGCTGCCCAATACCCGATCAAATCTTGACTAGCAACTTGTTCTAGAAATTGCGAAAGGTATCTTCGACCGATTACATTATCCAGGATGTATTGCAACGGTAATGTATCATTTGCCTATAAAACATACTTATCAAATACAATTGCTAGCGACAAGTAATAAAGAAAACTGTTTTTGCAACCTGAACAGTATATCCATTCCATCCCAACGATTGCATGTGACATTCGCATGTATTTTTAGCATACGTCAGTTGACTGATATACCTCTTTAATTTTCTAGCTTGGATAACGTCAGACTTTCCAAATGCATTATTGTCTGGATCTAAACCTTGTGCTCGTTTCACATTTTGTATTGTCGTGGCTTGCATAATTTCCGTAACGATATTGTATCTGATATGTTTCAAAACTTCTAAATCCTTGGAACTTTTAATCATGCGTATAAAGTCTTCAAACGATTCAGCATACTCGTATGTTTTTCTATGCATTGCTTCTGCGAGCTGCTGTTGATCAATGTAAGATAAAATCTTTTGGTTGATATAATCAGGATCGGTTATTAAATCTATCGCTGGCTTTAAGACTGCAAATATACAATAAGTAAAATACACATTGAACATATGGTTCTGGAATTAATAGAGATGTATGTGCACCCAATGTCTCCCCGACCATTGGGTATCAGACATTTTCGAGTTCTCGCACAACCCTCTAAACTTTCATAAATACATACAGTAAGGAGCATAACTGTTTCCAGTTTCTACACACTTTAAATCAGAATAACTTTTCTATGAATGGACCAAACGACTTCAATTTCTCTGTAAGGCAACCAGTAAGACATTACACAAGTAATGGTGCATTCATAAAAAGGTTATTCTGATTTAAAGTGTGTGGAAACAGTTATGCTCCTCACTGTAAGTTCTACAGCGAACTTACTTTTACACGCGAGAATTTCTCTCAATAAATATTTGACTGGTACAAGAGAGTAAGACGGTGGTAACAAAAGTAAAATGTACAGTTCGCAGACTCTTCTCAAATAATCTAATTCAGACGTAGGTGACATTATTTGCGTTGATAAAATAAATACTGGATCTTCACCTTCCGATCTGTTTACAAATAATGAAAATATGTAGTTCTTATCAATAATTATTATATAACAACGAAAATAATATAGCTGAACGTACGAAGCTGCTTGAGCAATCCTGATCTTTTCGAAATGAAACGTTATCTTGTTCACTATGTTACAAACAACTAATTTCGTGTGATCCACTTTGGATAAACGTTCGTGAAGACTTTGAATTGCTCCCCATAGGTCTTGTTTCATATTGTCTATTAGTTGCTCAGAATTGAAAGACAAATCGCTAAGCCAAACGCCGATAAAATCTTGAAAAATCAAATCCAACAGATTTTGTAGAGCTCCGTCCACCATACGAGTGAAAACCAGTGGATACTTGGCATATTTTTTGGTATTCGAAGTTGGAGGTGTATATCCCTTCTGAAATTATGTATAGAGTTGGAAAATTCTGTCAGTCTTAATTAAGTTTGGTAGCCTACTAACGATGATTATGAACGCTAGAAACAAGGTCCACTGAAAAATCTAGCATGAACATCATAATTATTTAATATCGATACTAAATGAAAAATATTGGGTTGGCGAGAAAGTAACTTCGGTATTTCAAGGTAAAATAGAGAGCCCAATTGTTTATTCAAGCGATGAACTCAATAATCAATAAGATATTTTCCCTTTTGTTCGATGATCTTTTGCCAAATAGAATAAATAAGAAAATATTTTATTGATTAAAGTTTATCGCTTGAATAAAGAAATTCAGTTTTATTTTACCTTAAAATATCGAAATTACTTTCTTGCCAACCTAATACAATGAGAATGGAGGAGTTCATAAACTGAGAAAAAAGCTTCGACGTGCAATGTCTATTGTTTAGATGTGATACTTGTTATCTTATCCATACGTATCAGTAAAAAGACTTGTAGACGAAAGGTACTTCAATGTCAGTGTTTGCAACAATAAATGTATACTTTGGAAATATTACTTACGTGTATACGTATTTATGATAAATGAAATATGAAACTCTTAGTATAATGTAATCGTCAACAAAATACAATAGATTTTTTATCCATAATATATTGGCAAAAGAGTTTGGTTCTCACTTCAAGTCTAGATATAAATTAATTATTGTATGAACATACCATTAACAAATTATGGAAAGCGTCGATCTCCGCAACGGTTTTCAACGTGCCTGCACCAGTTTGATGTTTCGGAGAAAGAGCGATGTTTATGAACATAACAATCAAACATCCCATACAGAAACATGATATGGTTAGCACTCCAAATATGTAGCACCATATTAAATTATTCCAGTAGAAGAATGCGGTAACAATTGGAATACACAAAATACCGACCGACACCATTGTTCCTTCTTATTCTAATTGTATGACATTAAATATTACATCTTCAATCCTGTGATTAGAAAACCAATTCGATTCCACAACAAAGAGACCGCAAATAACACCACCATCGGCATCGTCACCGACGAGCACCGACGAGATATTATTGTTGATCTGTGTTGATCGCGAACTAAGGTTTAAGAAACTCTCGAAAGATGACACTTTCTCACCACGTGATTCAAAGCCAATTGAATACAGTCGTTTTTTTTTTCTTGAAGAAATAGTTATAAAATGAAACGTAATTGTATAACTGCAACCAATTATATTAATTTTACTGAATCTTTATGTGAAGCTCATAAAGATAAAAGTTACCGCGATAAGCATTTAAAAAATTTCAAAGTATAAAATTTAATGCCTAATCGTTATATGGATACATTTTGGTTGCAATTATATATTGAAATAATATTTATATAATTATAATTTTGCAGGTAAATGTATATATTTGTATACAGGGTGTTCCGTTTATCTGATAACGGAAATAATATATAGTTGTTGCCGTTTGTCAGTTAGTATTGACTTACATGCTGAAAAATAATATGCAAAATAATATTTGCAATCATATTAAAGAAATATACTGCTAATTAACATACACCATCTGCTGTATTCATTCGTACACAATGGTGCAATCGACCTTGCTTTGCGTTCAACCACCCTCAATTGCGCATGCAGTTTTCACAATACCGTCCGAGGTCAGACTACTAATTGTAAGTACTAAGCGAAAACAATGGGGTTTTTACGTAGCAGGTGTCAAGGGTACTACAACGTAAATATATAGTAGGTTCTAAAGATAGATTAAAAAATCGAACAAATAGAAAAGTGTACCGAGATGAGTACTTATTAAGGGTGTGCAGGTACCCCAGAAATGCGGAGTAGTTTGATGAAAAGATTTTCTATTTAACAATTATTGAAATCGTAAAGGTGTTGTCATGGGAATTTATTGAATATATTTTTTTACTCCAATATATATCGCTGCTCCGGAAGTATAATGACGCAACTGTAAAATTTTGTGAAATTGACTTTATTGTGTTGACGGGCTCAAAAATACATTTACCAGATGTTTGTAAATCGACATAATTGTACTTGCAAAATTATCATAACGTTTTCTTCATATTTTTACTTGTTTTTCTTACTATAAGCTATAGCGACAGAAGCGTAAAATTTGTGATGCATTTTCAGAAGAACAATGACGTATTTACATGGTACTGGTACTACGAGGCTGGTATATTTATTATTTTATAAATTGAAATAACTTAAAAGTTGCAATAATAACCCAGAATATCTATAAACTCTCAAATACTCTCATAGAAGAATTAAACCGAATCTATATATAGGCCTATTCTATTAAGACAAATTGGAATTATTTTTCTTTCGCTTGTCCTGTAAAATTTCAATTTTTGCAGTTGTGTCATTATATACTTCTGGAGCAGCGATATATGTTGTAGTAAAAATCGCACAAAATATAAATAAATTTGGTCTTGGTATTTTTAAAGAGTAAAATTTTAAGTTAAAATTTTTTGGTGTTAACAAAAGTGCCTATTTGTTGAACATTTTCCTTTTTTCGGTGAATATACCAACAGATGTATTGGTAACGTCATCTTTTAGCAAAATCGACATTATTAACCGAAACACCTATTATAAATAAATTAATTAATAGAAAAATATATACGTAATTTAGAAAAGAAGTAGCAGTGCGGTTATACATATAAAAAGTTAGAGCAATGTGATACAGAAGCACGATCATCGTCGAGACAAGTATTAATGGCGGTGTCCTTGAAATAAAGAAAGTGGAGAAAGTGGGGGATTTGGTACTGAAAAGCACAAGAAGTCATATTCGAGATAAATAATTTGAGGCGTCGCGCGCCGCGCCGTCTAAATTGGGAAAGAGAAAATTAGGGTACTTTTGATAGAGCGATGTCGTGAATGACAGCGAGGGTGGGAGAAACCTTCTCCTTGGTCGGTTCGATTTATCCGTTCCTACTGCGTACTTTCGATTAGCTACGCGAAGCAATGTACACGTTAAAGGTCGGGAACACAGGATAAATGAAACATGCACCATGAGCACCTGTTCAAGCCGCCGTCACATATAAAATACCCACGTTTTATCTTCGACGATTTGTTTGAAACATGATGCCGTCCTTGCGCAGTCTCGTCGTTCTGCAACTTTTTATAACGAACACCTATTTCGGCGCCGCATTTCATAATGAAAAAGGTCATCCAGACGTTGAGCTTATGGGAGTGAGTTATTATATATGCGTTATGTTTATTTTTTATTTTATTATATAAAATATTTTTATTTCAATAGCCAGAACTAATACGGAAATACGGTTACCCGGTGGAAGTTCATAAAGTACTTACGGGCGATGGCTACATTTTAGAAATTCATCGTATTCCCTATGGCCGACACGATAAGACGTCCTCCGGAAGGCCACCGGTTCTGGTGCAGCAT